>NW_023397049.1:0-71491 GCF_011125445.2 Fundulus heteroclitus | reverse complement strand
ACTGGCTTTAACCACAATACAGGAAAATCCTGAGAGAAAACTGTTTTGAAACTACAAAAGAGACTAAGGCGGGGGTTCACCTTCAGCATGACAATAAACCTAAAGTTAAAGCCAGCTACAATGGTTTAGATCAAAGCACATTCAGTTTTAAAACGGTCCAGTCAAAGTCCTGACCTCCGTCCTACTAAGAATCCATGGCTAGATTTGAAAATCAATGTTCACAGATGCTCTCCATATAAATAACAATGACCCACATTTGTAATGTGCAAAACTGTTTAGAGACCAAAGGTGAAAGACTTGCAGCTGTAATTGCAGGAAAAGGTGGTTATACAAAAAATATGATCTCAGGAGAGCTAAATTTAAAAGCTTCCCACACTTTTCAGATTAGCATTTGTAAATACTTTGGAAACTATATATCCTCTCTTCCTTCCCTTTTATATAAAATATTTTTTTCTTGGTCTGTTATGTAAAATACCATAAAATATAATTGAAACTTGTGGCTAAAATGTGAGAAAACTTCATAGGGCAGGAACTTGTCACAATCCTTTTGTAGACTAGCTATTTTAGAAGCCCTTTGCTAGTTAATTTTAGCAGTTCTTGTGTAATCCTCTACAACTGAGCGGTATGACCTGAATCTTTGTTAACCCGTAAGTGTTGTGCAGTATTTTTAACTTCTATTTCCATCAATTTTTCCCTTTTTTCGGCTGGCTTGTGGTATTTCCCAACAAAAGCTAATAAAAAAATGCCAAATTTTTTCCTTGTAGTATTTAGTTTTTTCAACTTTCCATGCATCTTGTGTCCAATCATCAACATGAAGGCAAAACTTCACTTTAGTATATAAGAATTTGATAAAATTTTAATATCCCTCTTGTGACACCAGGAACAACCCTTATTATTAAGATTAATTAGAGAAAACTAAAGAGTGTTTATCCACTTCTGCAAAAGATACCAGTGTTCAGAGTTGGTACTCTATCTGAAAGTTTGCAGACAACCAAGTGTCAATGATACATTATACATTATAAAACATAAGTGCTTAAATGCAAAGCGGCATTTCAATTATTCACACTGCCTGACAAAGCAATAATAGAATTACATGTCCTTGTGGTTGGCGGTCAAATGTTAATGCCGTTTTCTGGTCATATGGAGGGGCCTCATCAATTGTATACTGCTAAACCCACCCATCCTGGTCAGTGGACCAAAGTTCAGCTTTTATGTAAGCGCAATCATTACATAAGACTGCAGAGTCTGAGCAGCTCACAAATAATTAATGCCTAAAAGTTGACTGAGCACTTCTTTTGCATCACTTAGAAGATCCAGATTGGAAAAAAAAAAAAACGAGATGGTCCTACCTCTTCACAGGCACTGCACAAACCACACGATTAGCCAAAAAGATATGAAGCGTGTTAGAGAAGGGCTCTGTCAGACTTGTAAACTCTGTGTGGCTCTTTGTTTTATACTATAGTGATCTATAAAAAACCCACCAGCTTTGTCTATCATAATAGGAGAATATGTTAAAGTCTAACCAGTTAAATAAATATATATTCTGGCATAAGGGCAATAGACAGGTTATATAGTCCTTTAAAGAGTATAATATCAAGCTTGATAATTTCCCTTAGAAGAATATGCTGTAGTAGAATCCTAAAAGAAGAATACAACTAAACTGAGCACTTTTTCTTTTTTACATGTTTTAAAATGGTCAGTAAATGGTGATCAGTTACTCTAATTGTCTGGTTTCTATGTATTGAAGGCTTTCTTCACGAAAACCTCCTGTCTCTGGTTCTTACATAACAATACTGTTGGTTCAAATTCAGGTGTATGTTAGCAAATTCTAAAGAGGTAATCTTAGTTTTTTTTCTTTTGCAGAAGGACACGTATGCTACATATTATTGCTGATACTGCTGAACCACCCACCACCTTCTTAGCCCTAAGTAGAAACTGCATCTACACGTTTTACTTAAACCGAAAGGATCTGATGAGTTGTCCACCAAACACAACCAAATATACTCTTCCGGCATTCCTCTACCTCGTAAACATATTTAACAATCTGAGCAAGGTTCTCACTAAGAGCAGTTGTTTTCTATTTGCATTCTTAGAAAAAAATCATTGTTACTGAGTGATTTTTCTGGTGTTGGACCCGTCCACGTTAACAAAAGTCAATGCAGGAGCAGTCTTTCTCTGTGTAAAAGATCCCCTGGGATTTTCTCTGAAATTATCTTTACAGGGCTTTCTTTTACAAAACTTTTAAATTTCATTAGTTTACCAAATTAATACATAGAGAACAATGTTTTTTTTTAAGGTTACAGAGATGCTAAAAGTTGTGTTTTCCGTTAAAAAAACAACAACCAAACAAACGGAAATTAGATGTCTTTCCCAAACACAAAACCTTTGTCATGCTTTCCACAAGTAAGTTGAATATTAAGGGAAATTCAAAGACTGATGTTAGTCTCACCTGCTACAGAGATGATGAAAGAGGCATCCATGGCATCGATCCCCAGGTTTCTGGCCCTGGCAGACAGGTGGAAGTACGGGATGAAGTAGGCCAGTTGACTGAACACCAAGGACCAAGTGTAGATGCAAAAGAAGGGGTCCTTCAGTAATGAGAAATCCAGTACTTTGTCTTTTACGACTGCCACCTCAGTCGGCACACTGGCCTGTAAAGGAACTCCAATGGTTGTGGACCTGTTCATGCTACCATTCATCTCCGCCGGGCTGTCGGGGTTGCAGGCCTTACACTGACCCGAGTCATGTTGGGGCTCGTGGCCATTTATGTTATTTAGGACCAGTTTAGTCAATTCAGGGTTCAATGACTGGCTCTCTTGTCCATGAATGCATTGTCCTCTCAAGTTTTCAGTGTCCCTGTCAGGTGAAGGAGAGGATGGGAGGGAGCCTGATTTGGAGACACCATTGGTTAAAGGAGGAGAGCTACTCAGGCAGTTTTTAGGGTAGTCCTTCTCTGCAGAGCTCTTCAGGGAAATGGCAGGGCTCTTTTGGATGGGCAAAGAAGTAGGGTTTAAAAGAGGCGGCTTCACGTTGATGGGTCTCAGAAGCATCCCGGAAGCCACCAAGTTCAGCATGAGGCCCCCGAGAATCAGCATTGCACCTAAGGATGAAAAACCAAACCCACGACATGAAATTTGCTGACCGACAAAGCGTTCATTTAAAGAGTTATCCCACGTACCTTGCCAAGCATACTGATCCAGAAGCAGCTGGGTGAATGGAGCCAGGGCAAAGGTCAAACCCATTCCAGATCGGCCAATCGCATATGCTGTTGCCAGGCGTTTTCTGAAGTACAGCGCTGTTATCACTGAAAACGACTGGTATAGTAGTGCAAAACCCATTCCTGACAGGAGAAAATAGGTTAGTGGGATGAATCTCTGTTTCATTCTGGGAACATTAAAGTCTTAAAAGTAAAAAGAATCAAGAAGCAATTATTTCATCCAAAAAAACAGCAACAACACAACTTATTTTCACAAACTTAAACTCACCGACTACCACTCCCATGCTAATGTAGAGGTATACCACACTGCTGGCAAAAGATGCTTAAGATGAAGCCTCCACTAACTAGCACTGCACCGGAGATTGAGGTCACCCTCGGTCCCAGCTTGGCACAGGCCACAGAGGCAAGGGGCGCTGCAGGAGAAGATTTTACACGGAGTTGGCTCTTTGGACATATTTTCCCCCTCTCAGTTATAAAACATCTAATTATTGCTGGTAAAGCTATTTCAAAGGGTTGACATGAAAAACAAAAAAATATATATATATTTGTTTTTCTCCAAACCTCCAGAAAGTCGTAAACTAGACATGATGGAACCGATCCAGCTGATGCTCTCGGCTGAGCCGCCAAACTCATCTTGGAATGCCACAAAGAAAATCCCAAAACTTTTTAATGTGCCCATCACAAGCACATTTACCTGCAAATACACACAGATGCCAATATACAGAAACGTCAACAAGTCATGTTTTTATCCACTGCCTCATAGCGTAGCGATATGTAAAACACACATGTGAGCTTGTGTAATCAAGGAGGTGAATTCTACCTAAACCTCCTCAACACAATCCATGTAACAAATACCCTTCAATGAAGTGTTTGTAGTTGTTGTTTTTTATTTTACAATTTAACATATATCTACACAGCAAAAGATTTAACTGAAAGTAAGCTTCATGTCAAATCAAGTACTAAAAATGCAAAAAAGAGAAAGGATAAGAAGAAGTAAAATGTCCAAAGTAGGATTTTTACTCAATCACACACCTCTTCATGCTTGTGCAAGAGTGTAAACTAGCAGTAGTAGTACTGCAATAATCAAGGTGAAGAAAAAAATATGCAATGTTTTCAGATACTCATGCTAAACCTTTTTATCAATTAGTCTAAGTTGTTTTTCTGTTTTTGTTTTGAAACTTCTTTAGGGGGAAACATTAGGCTGCCTTCAAGTAATTATTGCCATTGTACATATATCGGGGATACTGGAATTTGTGACAAATTGTGATAGAAATTTTAAAAAAATAATATTTCAGAAATCAGATCAACATACCAAGAAACAATGGAGGACCACCATCCAGCCCCACCCTCCATCTGGAGGGTCCTCATACTGAATCTCTTTCTCCTTCTCCTTCTTTGTGGTCATTGCATCTCTCCCGAACAGGTTCATTGTGGCCTTTGTTTCACTGGAAGCAAATAGAAAAATAATTAAAACACATATTGATTATCAAACAGCATTTTAAAGTTATGTACCAGATGTTTTTTTTTTCTTAGGTTTTCCCACTGCATAGTCACTGATGATTATTTCTGTGTAATAGTCAAAGGTTTTTGCATATATATTTAAAAAAAAATCTAAGCGGCAATGAATGTACATTCTTTCTGTATTTACTCTCAAAATAAAATAAAATAAAAAGAATCCAAGTAATTTCAGAGGCGTAAAAGGTTGTCGGTGTTTTATATCAATATTGCGCTATGACACAGAAGAACACTCTTAAAGCTCAGATATCTCCCTTATTCAACAATTTTGGCAGTGTATTATAGTACCCAGACATTATTGAAACGGATATTTACTTATTAAATCAAATTAATTAATATAAAGTAATACAGGGATAGCCAAACCAAATCCTAATAGTCCAATATTGGTTTGTGTTACCAAGGTATTCAACCTGGAGATGGTGTGTTTAAAAGGGTTGTTATTTAGAACAAAATAAATAGTGATGTAAAAAACAGATTATAAAGCAAGCTTGCTATATATATATATATATATATAATTATATATATATATATATATATATATATAGAAAGTCCTTGCTGGGATTGTCCTTAATGAAAAAAAAAAGCATTCATCCACTTAAAGATTACAGGACACAGTAGGTCAGTGATTTTTCTTTGAGCCTTCTCAAGCTACTGTAGTCAACATGCTAAAATGCGAGCTCTACAGCAGCATGAACACTTTATTTTGCAACGCAACTTTTTATTAAAATGTGTTTCGAGCAGCTAACAGCACACTGTTATTTGGTAATGCAGCTCCTACAAATTAAAATTTTTGTAGTCACACTGAGTTATGTGAATTCATAAATGAACTTTTAGTACACCCATCAAGATTTTAGATATGTCTTAGTTTTTTATGTTCTTATTCATTTATGTTCGTTTTGTCATGAATTAAATACGCAAGTACTTTTAAAGCTAAGTGACAGTGGACAGTAATTCCTTTAGATCTTTATAAGCTTCGGCTTTAACATTACTAATAAAGGATTGTTTTAAAATAGTGTCAAAGAGAAATAGGAATCCCTTATATTTTTTTTACAAAGAATATGCGTGGGGAAAAAACAATTAGAGTAGAATAGATTTTTAGGTTTTTATAGTCTCTCTGGTCACATTTTCAAAAATGGATCCTATATATCTAACACAAAAGTCGCAAAGAAAATCCAGCTATTAATGTTTAAATCGTGACAGTCACGGTGCAACCAAGGCTAGTTACTTTTCCTCCTCTTCTGCCCTTATTACAGCTGCTCCACTGGACTGAATGTCTGAGCAGCGTTCATATTATACAAGTCTGTGTCTCTGCAGGAGCAAATATTTAATTATGCATATGTTGGGGCCTACTGCCAGCATGAACAGCATGTTCTTTTCACATTTTGCTGATGATAGTTTAACTTTCTGGTAATTCAATTTTGCCCAAAGATGTATATTATTCAAGGAAAACAACACAGTGACTGATTTTGATACCCATAGGATGAAATCCAGTCTTGTACTGAAAAAACAAAGAATTGGCGCTGTGGCAACATTTCAGTTTCACATCAAACAACATGAAAAACAATGCTGACCAGTAGAAGAGGGGAGGCACCAGTTTTTGCTGCTCTTCAGTGTGTTGTGGATCATTAAATTGTGTAGGAGAAATGTTGCTCTATTGGTTTTCTTAAGTATTTACAGTGGATGAGCACATGCGTATCATTTTCTCTACATTTCAGTCTTAAATGGCCATTCACCAGAATCCATAATAACAAGGAACAGAAATTTGAACATGATGGAGGAGCACTTCTGCTTTCCCTTTTTAAGATTTTAAGATCACTGTGGACCCTACAACTTGACTGATTGGGTATCTGATTGGTCGGTTTCTTCTGTTCAGTTTATGTCTACGATGGTTTCGCATCACTGAGCAACCTGTCATTGTAATGGTGTAACTGGCGAAGGAAAAAAATACCTTCTCAGGTAAAACTGCTTATCCAGCAACCTTCGCAGTAATTGGCACCCCAGGGAAAGTCATTTTGTTGCTGTGGTCGACGTTGTGCGCCCCAATATCCCTTTCTTTGCTGCAGTTCTCTAAAAGCGAGCTTTGCAGATTTTCTTTTAACCTCCCTTACTCTCCTCCTCGCTGCATCTGTGGTGGCAAGATCAACTTGGGTCCTGGTTAAGCCTTGTGTATCACAGTCATGCTGGTTTTAAACCATCAAATTATGGCTCTGACTGTAGACAATAGGACATTTTTTGATGAGTGATATTTTTTGGTTGCCCTTTTCTGACTCAGAAAGGTCCACACATGTCTTTTTTAATCAAACGCCATGTTCTCTTGTCTTTCCAATTTTGCAGGGATGCTAAGTGAAACCATGTGTTACATTAATCCCCACCCCAGAGAAACAAGAATTCATGGGTTGCAAATATAAAGTTTGCAAGACTCTGTCTACCTTAAAAAAGTATAATAAGTATAAATAACATTTAGAATAATTAATTTATTTTAGGGCTTTTTACATCTTTAATCAGAGGTGGCAATTAATGTGGAGATGGTATGAACTAAAATTAAGGCAAAAAGGAAAACAATATGGATTCCAACTAACCAACATTTTCCCAACTTTTCCTTTCATTGTCAAGTTTCCCACCATTTTCTGCGAGCTTTAGCATCTCAACCATTAATAATATACACAGACCAATTCAATACATATTATTAAAGTTAATTTATTTCAGTAACCATGTTCACAAAGTGAAACACATTACATAAGTTAAACACAGGCTAATGTTTTCAAGCCTTTATTTCCGTTAACTATGATGATTTTTCACCAACAGCAAATGAAAACACAACATTTAAGATACGAACTTCGCATCAGATCAATAAAACAAACTGTTGGCTTGAAAAAGACTATGTTTAATACCTCCTTAAAGGTTATTTTCAAAAGATAATTTTAATCTAAAAAAACAAGTCTCATTGAAGCGCATATTCTAATTTATTGAATAGGACGGTATATAGTGTGCATTAAGACCAGTTAGACACCATCCAACTGACCAAATATATTATTGGCATTGTGACCATATATATAGGCCTTAAAATAAGATATCAAACCAAATATTCAGTATAAGAATCTATTATAATATAACGTAAATAATACACATATAAATACTACTGTACTGTATACCGTGTCACTGAAGCTTTATAAAACAACTCTGTAAAACTTTTGTGCTCCAGTGATTAAGTATCAACCTGTTCATGTTTCAGGCTGTGCTGTGGTCTGACACCCAACAATCCATGGTTGACCTTGGACAGCTTTGAGCATTTCTTGGAATGTTCTTTCCCATAATCATCCTCCCAAGACTTTAACAGATCTTTAACAAACTTTGTTGAAATAACACATTGCAGGTTTTACATAATAATTAATTCATTTTACCTATCTACGGCGAACCGTGCCTCTTGCCAAATGACTGCTTGAGACATGCATGAGCCCCAAAATAATGGATCCCTTGTGGGACAATTGGATGGATTGATAGATGGATGGATGGATGGATGGATTAGGGTGGCTGACAGGTGCAAACGTGCAGCAAATGGCTGAACATGCGGCAGACACATGAACAATGCAAAATCCAAAACACGTAAACACAAAAAACACATGCAACAAAAAATGCTGCAAGAGAAAAATGCTGCAATCACAGAAAATAGAAGCAAAATGAAAAAAAAAATGTGGTGTAGTGGTCTGGCGCAGTTCCATTTTTTTAGAGTGAGTTTTATAAAAAAAAATGTACTTGTTTTTGGTACATGCAGCATTTTCTTTTGCAGCATTTTTCTATTGCATATTTTTTATGTTTTTGCATGTGTATGTATTGCAGTTTGCGTCATTCTATTTTTTCTGATAGCAGCACTTTTCTGTAGTTTGACCATTTGTGGCACCATTCAGCCATTTGCTGTGTGTTTGGACCTGCCAGCCACCACAATGGATGAGTAAACAGCTGGAAACAACGTGAAGACAGAGCAAAACACAATGAACTGCTCACAGACTAAACTACAACAGCAAGATGTGCTTTGCTGGTTAAGAGAAGGAACAACACATCACTATTATTGTAATATGCCCGTATTAGTATTATACTAAATAAATCAATGACTGCTACCTTTTAACTTTAGTATTTACATAAAGACAGTGTAGTTATTTTTTCCTAACTGAATTGTGTAAATTGACACACATAGGGAAACTGTTGCATTCTGAATTTGGGTACCTAATACTACCAATTTACAGAAGCTGAAGTAGAGCATTTTTTGCAGGAATTTAATCTCGCTCTGTGTCCAAAGGATGATACAAAATCTACTAATTTAACTGGGTACAGAGGTAAAGTATGGGAATAAGAAGACATTGGATTTGATCTTGTAGAGCTGACATTATTTTATTTTGACAAATCGATTTAAAAAATTACACTCATCTATTATTTGGGCCTCTTGCTACTGATAACAAATCATTTGTGACAAACATAGTTGGTGAAAATTATTTTTTTTTTAAAGGATATGAAATTAATACAGGTTTTGCTGCTGTAATATGAGGGTTGGGTATACACCATGATACTACTGCTTTCAATTTTGATTTTAAATCAAATGAGCCCTAAATAAACCTTGTTGACAAGCTCATGGGCTTTGTATTTTTCTTTTTTGTTGCCTTACTGTGGAGCTGAGCTCTAAAATCTGCTAGCATCACAGTCCAAAGATGATCCAAGTGCTTTTGCTGATGTAAATGTGCTTGTTTAGCAATAAACATTTTGCTCATCAATTATCCTGCATTCCAGATGTGGAAAACATCACAATAAACCAAGTTCATCCTGGTTAGAGAGGCCGACACAGTTCTTGAGAGGCAAGTAAACCAGAAGTCGTCATGTCTTGTTGTAAAAATAGACTAGCCAGTATCATTCTGCTGTACCTACTAAATAAGGCAATGTGACATAAGATCAAATATTAACCATTTGCTCCTGAAAAACAAACCAGTGGATGGATTTGAGGATGAAGCATCATATAAAGAAATTGGTGGAATTATGCAATAAAAGGGTGATGGCAAAAAAAAAATAACATTGATTATAATTTATTGAAAACTTCATCATCTATAATTATCCTGTGCAAAAATTTTGGATGACTGGACAATTTTATATGGGCAGCAATTTTCTTTTTCTTGAATAAGATGCCCTGCATTCAACCCGGAAGAGATGTGTGATACATTATGCTTTCAGGGCACATCATGCATAAATACTGAGCAGAGTAACCATAAATTCTAAATGTGTGGCAGCGAAATTGTGTAATATATTTGGTTCAACGCATTTGAGGGAAGACTCTCTAAAGGGCAAAACCTACTGCTGGCGTATAAAGCTAATTAGTCAAACATCGAAAGTGAACGAAAAATTATGGCTCTATTAATTTTTCTTATTACAGCCCTGCTGTGTGATATCTGACCAGTGACTGGCTCCCTTTGGTGGTGGTGGTGGTAGGGGGGGGGGGGGGGGGGGGTTTTAGGACTGCTGCGATGCTAGCTTGATTGCATAACCACACATCTTCATGGCACGCCCAGAGGCAGCTTGAAGGAAAGTTTGTCTATGCAGCAACATCTCGGAGGAGTTTTGTGAAATGACCTGTAATCTGAGGAGCTGGTAAGCACAATCAACTTTTTGTATGTATATATGTATGTTTGGACAAACTGACATGTGTAAGAGTTAGACCTGTATGAAAAGCCAGGACCAAATCAAGACAAAATGAGTGAACTGGATCTGTATGGTTTGACAAAAATATCACCAGCGCTTTAATAAATATACTTTCAACAAATCATACTCATGGTTTATTTTACACATTTTGGAAAAAGGCTGCAGAGCGGCAACTACGTTATCACTAACACATCGCAAGAAGTTCCTCTCCTGCCCCAGGCTTTTCTGTCTTTACCTGATATCCATATGCATGTGTGGATTTTTGTCTGGGTACTTCGATTTCCTCCCACAATCCAAAGACATATATGCAAGGTGCATATTGTTGAAGCTCTATAGGCATAAGTGTGTGTATGTGTGTGTGTGTGTGTGTGTGTGTGTGAACATTTATTAGTCTGCTAAGGTCTGCTAATGGTTAAACAGATAGATTTTTTGGGATATTAAGAGATATTAACAACAACAGGTACACATTCTACCAAAACTAGTTAACAGTTCAGTCTTCAGCTACGTAAAACAAAACAATGCATATGCTTTTTGATAGACAATGATTAGACATCGGTTAGGTTTTCTTTTCTCCTCAGATTCCCCCAATTGCAAATGCACCAAGATTGGTTGGCAACTTGGGGTTCAGTGTGTGCCCAAGGAACAAATGGAAGCTGATATCAAACAGACAACCATCCAATTGCTGGACTACTACTCTTCCTGCTTAGCAATAGCCACACCTCTGCTGAAACTAGGACAGATATTATTTGCCATCTGGCTTCTGGTATGGGTAATTGTAGTCTTTTGGAAATATGCTGCAAACTTTCAACTTTTTTCAATCAAAGCAAATGTCACGTACATATTAGTGATCCCAAAGAGATTCCCAATAGGCACTCTTCCATTGCATGTGGAAAGCCCCAAGCTTTTCAAAAACCCGGGTCTTAAAGTTTTAACATGTTACGTTCAGAGATGGTTTTCTGCATAGCTTGGTTGTGACAAGGGGCTATTTGAGGGTTTAGTTGAGTAGATCAGCAGTTTAGGAAATAACTCAGGCCTCCCTGTCAAACATCGATGGCACTGCCACATTCAAAATCACTTAGATCTTTCTCCCTCATTCTGTTTGAACTTCAGCAAGTCATCTTCTCCACATCTAAATGACTAGAGGCATTGAGTTATTGCTTTGCGATTGGCCGATTCATTATTTAAGTTGAGTTTAAATAACTGAACAAGTATAGATTTAAATAATGTTAGACTCTGGTAAACACCCGATTATAAGTAAAAAAAAAAACCACAGTTGACAGAGTCCACTTTCTTTTCCCAACAAAAATTTATTTGTGCTCTAAAAGTCTTTGTGACCCCTGACTGCAAACATTGACAACAGTGTATGTCACTTGCAAGCTGGAGAAATTGATTTAGTTTATCATAATCTACAGACTGCAGACATCTCACTAATCAAGAGAAGATACAGGCAGTATGGCCAAAGGTTTTGGCTCTGGTCCAACAGGAGTCATGGAGCCACAAAGCTGAAAGTCAAAGTTTCAACATCAACTTAAAAGTCCTGTGGGCTACACTGATTACACAGTATAAAAAAAATCAAGCTATGCACCGGTGCAATAACAGAGACACTAGGTGAAACTGAGGGGGATAAATACTTTTAGGTGAAGAAAAGACAACTGGGCATTGAATAGGTCGGCTTATGGATCATGAACAGCCGACACTGAAACTCAAACTTTAGCATCATGACAAAACACAAGTAGAAACAAGTTTTAGACAGCTAATATTTTGGAATGGTCAAGTAAAAGTCCCGACCTTAATCCAAGCGGAGGATTCGATTTCTTCCAAGATCTGAAGTGAACAGTTTCTGTGAGGAAGCGCTTCAACATCCCAGAGCAGAGGCTGCTCAGTACAGATGAGGCTAAAGTTCCTCCAAGCTGATGTGCAGGCTGGATCAATAGTTTACCTTTAGTTATAGTTACTGCTGCACGGGTGGCAGAAGATAGGTGCTTAAAGCTAAAGCTAATGTGCTTTTCACACTCAATATTGTTCTATTGGATGTTCTTTCTCTAGTTTAAGTAGCAGGAATCTAGAAATGAGTGCTGTAAAAGAGCATTTTCCCCTTAAAAATTACTATTGAAAAAACATTTCATTATCCTGGGGCGATGTGGAAAAGTAATTTTTGCCTAAAAGACCTGAAAAAGCAACTGATCACACCCTGATCTAAAGAAATTCAGGAACAGATGAGAAATATAGTCAATGGCATCTATTAGCCTGGAAAGCGTAACAAATGTTCAATATTATTTTGTGTGTGTGTTTGTGGGGGGGGGGGGGGGGGGGGGGGTCTTTATTTGTTTGAATCTTTGCCTTGTATTTTGCTTTTTGTGCAGCACTTTGGTCAATCATGTGTTGTTTTTACACACACAGTGAGAGCCCTTATCCACACATGTAACGGGGAACCTTCCCAGTAGTGGCCGGTCTACCAAAGTTACAGAAAGAGAGCATCAACGAGTCTTGCAGGAGGTCGTAAAGGGACCCAGAACATCCACCAAAGCCATGCAAGCTTTATTTGCCTACGCTGAAATCTAGTATTTCAACAATAACACAGAGACTGGGCTAACACTGCATCCATTAGAGTTTCAAGCCCAAAACCACTGCTTACAAGGTTCTATAGTACATTTCCCAAAAAACATATTTTTGGGAAATATCCAGTGGACCGATGTGATTGATGTGACCTTAACGGGCTTTTAATGCCCAAAAATCCTCCATAAGGTGAAATTAAAACATTTGTACAAAGAAAGTGGGTCAAAATACCTCCACAGTAGTTTCAAAGATTAATTTCATCATCATTTATATCATCATTAATGATAAATGGCAGTTGTTGCCACCAATGGGCCAAAGGCAGTTATTAGGTTGGTTAGATTTTTTTTTCTTAATAAATGAAGACATCATGATATAAGTTGTTTTTGAAATTTGTAAGAGGTCTGTAAGGAAAACTTTTAGAAGCCCATCTCTTTTTTTAAATGTGTTTTGAAACACCACATGCTGCTATGTTGGGAAATAACCTTCACCAAGACAACAAAAAACAATTTGCAATCCAAATCAACACATGCCCTTATTTGTTGTATAAACGCACTAATGAGTGCATGCGTCACTCTCTAAAGCCAGCCACCATAAATAATGGGGGCCAGACCAAATCAGCAGAAGTCAAATTGGCATTACAGCAGCATAAAATAAAAAAATAAAAATTCAAAGTTACAACCACTATGACATAACCCATTGAGATTAAGGCAGGGGCAGCCAGATGCGGACCAATAAGATTTTGACATTTTTAATTAAGATACTGCCACATATAGTAGGGGAAGGAATAACGTAGCAGACATTCAAAAGGAGTGCTCTAAAAAAGACAAAAACCGATATGAAAACCTGCCCGTCAGGTTTACGTACATTCATCTTCAGAATAAAATCATTTTGGATTTGTGATATTTTAATTGAAACATTGTTTTTTTGTAGGGTGGAATGATGATTTCCCAATATTTGGAAAACCCCAGGAAATTGAACAGAAATCCTACACTTTTTAAAACCATGAACAAAATTTGGGCATAATACTGGCTGGGTTTCTGACCACTCTTCGTTTTGGAATTGGTAGAATGCATTTGTGATGTTTGACTTCCAGGTAGGCAGCTGACTTCAGAACAAACTCCTACCGTTTTTCAATGGGTCTGATGTGTGCTGAGCTAACCTTCTTTATCCATTCAAAACCCAGTTTTGATGTACTTTTTGGACCATAATCTTGTTGGAACTCCCAACTATGTCCAAGTTTCAACTGTCTTACAAAGACTCCTACCCTTTAGATGAAGAGGAAGTTGGCTGGATGCTCCAGAATAACCCAGCAACCAACGACACATGGGCTTACCATAGGACTGAAGATGCTGAAACACCAGTGTTACTGTTCAGTTAACATCGCTGACTGTGTGCGTGGTGACCAAGAAAGAAGCCCCTGCTCAAAAATCAAAACATTTGAGCTTAGCTGAAAATTGAAGCTGCTCACTTCATCAGGCCAATATGTTCTGGACAATGGTTTTATGGTCAAACGACACAAAAATCGAGTTATAGGGTCACAACGATGAGAAAAATGTTTGGAGGGTTCAAGGTGAGCATTTCAGTCGGGAGAAAAAAAAGGTCTCATTTGTCAAGCATAGTGTTGGTAGTGTCATGCTGTGGGGCTGTTCCATTGCCAGTATGACAGGTGTTTCCCACAAAAGTGGAAGAAATAATGTAAATGTACCTGCAAATTCTCCAACTTCACCTCCAGTCAACAGCTAGATGATCAAACTTTGGACAGAATTGGTTGTTTAAACAAGACAGTGATCCAAAACACACATCATTCAGAAATAGTTTTGGAATCGATCAAGCAGGCTGACATTAAGCTCATGGAAAAGTGATGACCTCAAGATTATTCAATATTTATGGAGAATGTTTAAAAGGTGGGTTGATGGCAGGAGACCAAGTGATTTGTGTTAACCCTGTAATTCTGATAGGGAAAATTGCCAAGCATCGAACCAGCATTATGCCAGAGGTTTGCTAATGGTTACAAAATGTGTTTGGTTTCTCTGCAACTTGCCTGGGAACAGGTGATCAAATATTGGTTGGGCTTTTTATAATTATTCCACCCGCAAAAAAGAAACGTTTAAAAAAATCTTTAAAAGCTCAAAATCAATATGACTTTTGTGTCTATGAGTAGCCTCTATGTAGGTAAATTCTGACCAGCAAAATAAATACATTAGACTGTCAGGAGATTTATAGAGGTACACTTATTATGCTTCTCCATTGACAATTTCCACTCCGCACGGCTCTACTCCAGTCAATCTGTCTCTACTCCGCATGGAGGCTGTTGCATTTCCACTGATGGCTGGAGCTGTGGCTTTAAGCCCCACCTCCACACTGCAAAAACAGAGCTAAAAATAAGTAAAATGTTCTTAAAGTTAGTATATTTGTCCTTGATTTGAGCAGGAAAATAAGATGATTTGCCAATGGAATAAGATTTTTGCACTTAAAATAGGAACAAATCATCTCCATCATCTTATTTCAAGTGCAGTATATCTAATTATCTTATTTTAGGGGTAAAAGTACTCATTCCATTGGCAGACAATCTTATTTACCTGCTCAAATCAAGGACAAATACACTAACTTTAAGAACATTTTACTTATTTTTAGATCGGTTTTTGCAGTGCAGCCATCAGTGTTGTGCATTCTGCCACTGTTAAGCGTTACTGTGTGACATTAACATGTTAAAGAAATCTGTGAACAGTGAAGAATAAAAAAAAAAGTACATAAATCGTTAAAGTAAAAACAGAAGTAAAACTATTTTAAAAAAATACAAATGTTTGTATTATTGTATATGCAAGAATGTCTTGAATCTTTTTTTTTCAAGATTAAAAAAAAATGACTGGGATAAATAGCTGGATTCCAGATCAGCCTGGACAAAGAGTAGAATAAGGCCCGGCTTCTCTCTGCCTGCACAGGTAATGGGGGTGTGGGGCAGAGACAATGTGTCCCCTCCTATTCAGATTACTACCCAGAAGAATCCATATCAAACTCGCATTCTTCTCCCATAAGCTTAAACTGGAAATACCTGGTGCTCACTGATCGTATTATCTTAACTAGATCTTTGCATTTAATGCAATCAGAGCCCCAAAGGGAAACTTGAGAAAGATGAATGATCACATCAAAACTGACAAAGAATGAGGGGGAAGAATTCTTCTCTGTTTACGCCTCTAACCTCTGTAACTCGCTTTTCAGCTATTTGGCTTCTTTGTGCTTCACAAAATGAACTTTCATTTTAATTACCTTTTTAACTTTTTTCATTTTTAAATACCTTTAATGCTGTCTTGGTATTTCCCCTGAAGGCACTGCAGGTGAAGAAAGAACTCACAGGTCCTATAGTGTCATTCTAATTGTTGGCGAAGAGCAGGTGGAAGTATGGTTTCAACCGGATCGGCTTGAAACCTGCAAAAAAAAAAAAAATTGATACGGTTATTCACGGGTAATTGTGTTTTTCTGATCAGAAAGAGTGATCTAAGTGTGAAAAATAAGCAAAAACGGGAAATCTGGCTAAAAGCTTTTCACGGGACTGTATCAAATTAGCCTCTGATGAAGCCAACTTTACTTGTCACAGGGTTATATGATGCCGGAGCTAACAAGATGCCACTAGAGGATAATTCTAATCTATTTCTTTAACGCTGAAGAGGAAGAGCAGTCAAGGATGAATTCAGTTCAGTTTGACTTGGATACAATAATTGGCAACATGACAAGAAGAAGCAGTTCCTTATATATTCTCATGCCCAGACAAGTCTGAGTACGGCAAGTGTCTGGAGCAGCACCAGGAACAAAATCTAAATAACACAACATATATGAGAAGGTGCCATCAAGAGACGTTGTGGTGTAAACACGTTGGGCCCCTCCTTCGAACCTAACAATTCGACACACCAGGTTCAGCTGGTTTTCATGCTTTTGCAAATTTACAGTCTACATCGTCTCAGAGTGAGTGGTACTTTCAGGCAAAAGAACAAACATAAAGAAAGCACTCAAAGAGTGAGAAGAAAAACCAAGATTTAGACTGATAACATTTTTTTGCACAATCAGCACCAGGATGGCTTCAAGCAACATAACTCGAATTTGTGGTTCTGAAATGGCTCAGGGTTACAGCAGGATAACAAGCTTCTTGACAGAGCAACCTGTTCCAAAAAGTGGGTCAAACGAACGGGAGGTCTCTTCCAAAACAGTTGCACATGTTACTCTTGACAGCACAAAACATGTATAGCACTGGGTTGCAGTCTAGAAAATGTCCACAGAGAGCTCATTTATCAAAAAGAAAGTTAATTACATAAAGTATTTAAGGGAGATTAGCTTTCATAATCCCCTCCTGCAGCATTACTGTTGTCAAAATGAATCCAAAGATCTCTAACTGAACTTGCAGTCTGACGAAGTTTACTTACAGCCAGTCATGCACCAGAGGTGAAGCGGTCTCACTGGACTCCCCAGGTGATCCAGCGAATACTTTTCATCCAAAAAAAAAAAAAAGAAAAAAAAAGAAGGGGCGATTCTGTCCAGAAGGGACACTCATTTACGCATAGTAAAAGTATCAGGATGTGGGCATGTTCCAACCCGGCCACTAACCTACTTTTCAGAAGATTATGCATTCATGGCTTAACTGTTTCTTGATCTAACTTAGCGATTTATTCTCTCTAAAGAAATCATTACTATAGAGTTTTATGATTTAACCATCCCCCCTCCCCTCGCAGCTTTTCGGCACTTTTAAATCTGACGCTCCAGCTTGGACGACTGCATGGGTTTGGCGCTTAAAATCAGAAAAGCCATGGACCAGGCTGTGCAGAGAACCAAGAGGTGTTCAACCCTGAGCTGCAGGCTTAGTCTCTCACAGGAGCAAACACAAACCCGCATTATTACGGGGTGGAGAGAGGGAACAGGGTGGTCTTACCGTGCGGTAGCTGCGGGTGGGTTATCTTTACTCGGCAGGCCTGTTACATTGCGCCCCTCACTCACTTCTGAGAGAATAAACTAAAAACAAAAAAAGACACACAGAGCCGCTTTAAACACAAAACTGCAACGTCATTCAGCAAGAGCCCAAACTCTGCAACGACTTCAAAGTTGGTTGAAAAGTTTTCAGCGTATAAATAACTTTGGAGGGTCCCGGGAGGATGACAGGTTTGGGGCAGCAGACGAATGATTCAAACGTGGCTGACAGCGGCGGAATCTGTTCCCTGTAATAAGGAGCAACACGTACCTGTCAGTTCTTCCTCCCCTTGTCGGCGGCGACACCCTTTCGGGACCTATATTCTCCCCCCACTTAGGACTGATAAGACGGGCTGCGTGAGGGGGATTTCTGGCGTGTCTGAGAGGCAGTGCGCGCTCCCGGTGCGGCACCGTGGCACAAGCTGCTGCGGGACGCTCTGCTCTGCGCGCAGGAGGATGGCCGTGCCATAACTTTCGCCTCTACGCGCCGGAGCAGCAACGCTTCATCTCCCACCGCAGCCTCAGCATCGCCGGCTGCGCAGAGGAGCAGAGAAAGAGAGAGAGAGAGAGAGGGGGTGGAAGTGGAGGTGGTGGGGTGGAGAGAGGAGTCCTCGCCGATGGGACAGCCACGTGATCGGGACGTCGCAGTGAGCCCCCTGCCCTGTTTAAGGGCTGATATGAGGGGGCCCAACTGTGCGTGTCAAAACATCCAGACTTGACTCAGGTGCGCCACTCAAAGACGCCCTGCAAATGGAGTGTCCTTCAAAAGTATTCATGCCCTTTAATCTCACTCACGTTTCATCGCATAGAAAAGACTTAGACTTTCTTTATTGTCATTTTGTATACACAGAGTGCACACAGAACGAAATTTCGTTTTCACACAGCTCAGAAGGATTGCAGTAACTCTACAGGATACCTGACAGTGAATTACAGTACAGGATAAAGTGCGGTGATAAATCGCAGTCACTTACAGGATAAGTTTCAATTGACTTCCGGATAAAGTGCAGCAGTGAACAGTAGGCAGTTGAAATGTAAACAATGTAAAACAAATGTAAACAAATATGCAGTGAGGTGCAGCAGTGATTTAAAAGTAGACAGTTGCATTGTAAACAGTTTTGCAGTACGTTTCTGGGTAAGGTGCAGCAGCAATTTTGCAGGATACGATACAAAAAAAACTTACACAAACTTTAATTGGGAGGGAAAGTATACCTCCCCCCTAGCAATTTGTAGGCTACCCCCCCCCCCTTTTTTTTGAGTGACGTCACCTGTAATTGGTCGAACAAAAGTCCACCTTGTGTCATTTAATCTCGGTGTGTATTTTAATCCAGCTGTTTTGCAGCAGGGCAACCATAAACACATGCCACAGATGAGGGATGAAGTTAGACGTTTAAAAGATGTAAAACACAAACCCAAGCTTTGAAGCAGTAATCTATGAACTTCTCCGTATTGTTGCGTGTCACTGTGGTTTTTCTTCCTTTTCTTTTTGTACCCGTCTCACTCTCTCTCTCTTTCCCAGGGTGTTATCTTGTATTTTCTTAATCTTTATCTCTTCTATTCTTTTCTCCTTTACGCTCCTTTTAACTTTATCCCACCTTTCTCCGCTAATTGCCCTTCCGTGTCTGTCTCAGAGTCCACTGCATTAGAATAAAACCCCCAAGCAAGTTCTAACCGTCAAAAGTTTAGACACACCTTCCCATTCAGTGGTTTGTCTTTATTTTCATCTCTACCTCTGGGAACTCCTTCAAGAAAAAACCTTCAGGTGCCGAGCCTCATGAAGCTTATTGAGAGAAGGCCAAGAGTGTCTGTCTGGAGAAGTAATTACACACACACACACTTCTGAGGGGTAGAAGTGTGAGAGGCAACCATTACTGTCCATCGTTTAAACAAACCGTTCCTATATTGAAACATGATGGACCAGCCTCATGCTGCGGGAAGGCTATCCTTCGACAGATGGATGGAGCTCAATACAGAAAACTTGAGGCTGAGCCTGTGGTTCAGGTCAAGGAATATTCACAACATGTAACAGGTCTTGCAAGACACTGCAAAAATATCTCCACTCAACCTTCTTAAGGGTTCTGCTGCTTGTTTTTTATTGTATAGTGGAAAAAAAAAAACATCTTATTTAAGTGGCGCCAGTTGATAATTACCATCCGTCAACCCGGTTCTGCATCTCATGTTGCTGCCAAGGACAATTAATGGGTTAACCATGTGACAACGAGCAAAAGAGAAAATAATGAATACTTAGCACACAAGGGGACAGTTCAAAGTCAAGTTAACGTTTATTCAAAGTTGTTATTCAATGCAGGGATACTTCGAATTTAAGAACAATCCTGGCCAAAAAAAAAAAAAAAAAAAAAAAGGACAGAGGCAGGCAGCTTACAGAAGCCTCCCTATAACATCACATCGTTACAGAAACCATTGACATAACAAGCAAAACTATTTAGGTCTAAATATGCACATATGGAACATTTAGCAAATCAATGCAGAAACTAAAGTTTACCATCTTCCAGATTTGTTTGAATTGCATAAATTCGGTCACTGTTCGTGTGTTCGTTTTGTTACAATAAAACTGCTCCAGAGTCCTGCTGCCTTCAGGATGCGATCTTGTGGACTGCTATTGTGATGCTTCCGTGGCTCCTCACCAAAATGTTCCTACAGCACAATAAAAGAAAGAGCAACAGCACAATAAGACAAGCAGAACTACACAACAGTAGGAAAATGTGCAATGATATCGGAGAATGTGGTAACTACTTATGACTTGCAATAAGTAAAACAGATAAAAAAGTACAAAGGTTTTTTTTTCCTGCGTTGGGTTTATAGAGAATACAGAGCCTAGATAAGAAGCAGTTCATCCAGCTACTGAAAAAAGGTACATCTGTTTTGGCATTTATTCTTTAATGACCTGACCACCTTATCACCACTTTACCTTGGAAAACCTTTTCATGCCACGTTAAACAACTAGTGTCAGCTAATTTATTACAGGCAAAGACAGCCTGAATGCCTGTTTCTAAAGTAATTAGATAACACTAACTGTAGTCCAGCCACTGCACAATATGCATGTTGCACAAGGTGATTTTGCAATAACTACCGTACAAGGTAAGGCAAGATTATTTGTATAGTACATTTTCGTAACAAGACAATTCAAAGGGCTGTACATTAACAGAGCATAAGAAAAGAAGGAAAGCACGTTGTAGTGGAATAGTAGCAGTAGATTAAGATACAAGACAAGTTGGACTATAAACTAAAACAGTGACATTCATTGGCAGTTGTAAACAAATAGGTTTTTAAACCTTGATTTAAAAAGAACTCAGGGTTTCAGCACTTTTAAAGTCTTCTGGGAGTCTGTACCAGATAAGTGGAGCATAAAAACTAAATTCTGCTTTTCCGTGTTTGGTTCTGGTTCTGGTATGCAGAGTAGATTTGAGGCATAAGACCTGAGTGGTCAGGAGGGTTGATACACAGTTAATGGTATAAACGTGTGATATATCGGTGAATAGGTGTCACACTTTGATATATTTTATCCATATCAATTATACCTATATGAATTAAGTTTCTTCTGTGTTTACACGGTGCATTTCTTTCATAACAGTCATACACGTATAGATAGGAAACAACAACCTGTTGAATATTGTTGAAGCCCAACAATTTACTCAAATGTTTAACTGTACTTTACAAAAGGAAACGTTTAACTGTACTTTTTGTAAAGTTTGAAAAAGATAAATGAATAAATAAAATAAAACATTTTTTTTTTCCTGAACACTTTATTTGAATGTTGAAACTTGAACATTTCTGCACAAAAATCACCCCCAAAATCTTGATGTAAAATGTGTAAATTCCCCTATTAATAGAGGACGATAAATTATGAATGAAAGATTGAATGCTTATTGGATTTCTTTTTAAATCAGACGTTTCCCACTGTGGATGTCAGTTATAAATAGATGCCGGGCAATATCACAGTTAATATGCACACAAAGACTGTGGCTTTAAGGTTTTGAGGACATACAGTTCTTTGGCCATCTAAAATGTTTACTTCTGCAGCATCGACTGATGTTTTACACCACAAGGTGGCAGCAGAGGCACTAAGATAAAATCCTGTAGGACATGAACAAAACACCCATACCAGCTACCTCAGCTGTCGGTGGATGGACCCCTAAGCTGAGCAGGCTCATGTGAATTTCAAAACCCCAATAACCTCCTTGGCATGTGTATTTAAAGTGAAAAATTTAAGGCCAAGGCTTGATCAAGACATTTCTTCCAGTGAGCTGTCAGAGAACCACTGGATCACTCTGCCACCCAAGGTACTAAAACTGAATTCCGTCTGCTTCTGGATTTCTTTCAGCAGCTTCCTCTCGCCTTATTGATCTCCTTAAGCATTAATCAAAGCCCCCACAGGCTTCCCCCCAGACAGATTATAAATATAAAGTAAACTGAAAATACAAGTCAAGCAGAAACAGCATCAGGCCTCACCCTGAGTCAGACTCCAGGCAGACGGTCGGGGAGTCCGTTGGGTCTTTGGGAAGAGCCGCAGCTTGCTTTGCCAGAACCGACACAACACCGCCGTGTTCGTCGGACAATGACCCACGGCCTGCAAAATATAAAAAGAGAACATTTAGGATAAAGACAAGCTGCAGAAGCTTTTGAGCGTATCTGTCTATTTAGTCTTACCCGCTACTTTTTTCTGTGCAATGAACAAGGTCTAGGGACTTTGTCAAACAGTGTGGCACGGTTATTCCTACCATCTCTTTCAGGTACCATTTGTTTTTCTGTAATGTCACAATGCCTTAGGCTTAGTTGTATTTTAAATCTTGTTCATTTGTAATTCTCAACAAGAAATAGATCAATTACGAACTACTTAGACGTATAGACGCACCGATCTACTGACAAGACGCGGCCGATATTCCCTCCCGCTGCTCTAATCAGCTGACAAGTCAGACGATGTAAAAATATCTTATTATTAGTTGTGTTGCACTTCTTTAGTTAAGCAAAAAAATAAAATAAAATAAAAATAAAAAATCTATATTTATGGAAATACGTTAATGAATAAAACTGCAGCAAAATGAGCAGCTGTCTAATTAGCTTTAGTTAGCCCCTGTGATGGATCTGCATCACAGCAATTTCCTGCTGACCTGGATTATTCTAAGAGTTAATCTCATCATGCACAGGCTGCAAATACTCATTCTCCAAATGGTTTGTGGGTTATTATAACTTGGGGGGCTAAAAGTTAAACAGAGGATTTATTTCTGGCGGAAAAAAAATCGAAACGCAATCCTGAAGTCTAGATAACAGTCACAGAGTAAGGATCATGTGGGTCATCACAAAGGCACAGAGGGACCGTCCTCAATGAAAGGAGAGGGCAAAGGTAGACACGGAGGCTTTATGCTGTCTTTTCTTACAGAACTGTGAAGAAAGGTGGACTCTTTTCAGCTTTTGTAAAAAAAATCCCTATTTGCACAAATTTGTTGCATAGGTAGAAGTTTTCAGATGAGTCACTGTATATTAATAGGGAAGTGATCAGTTTCAGTGAGGGCCAGTGATTCCTACATACAGCTAAAACTGTTTATACATGTAAGTTTACACTATTGATTTGGGCAAAGTGGATTGCAGTCATCTGTCTTTTGACATCCTTGAACCTCCGCTGTCTCGACCCAAGCTGCGACAGAGGGACTTCTCATAATGGTGTCCCTTCTGATGCGATTACACCTTTGTTTACTGTAAAACCTCTGACTCTTTCTGTGGTGCAGCTAACTTCTTATCTTCCTGATGAACTACTTTCCAAAGCTTGGATGTTTAAGCCTACAGGTGACATCTCGCTGCCGGCAGTATTTATTTTACAAAAGACTCTTCTGATTTAATCACAGACGTGTTGTTGGCAAACCCCCGGAAAGGGAAATGGATGTATCAGTGCTTTGCGAAACATTTACGAATGTTGCACAGATCAGTTCAAATAGTCGAACATCAGACTGTGAAAATTCTTCAAGCATGTGGAGGCAGTGGACAGCTGATTGCACTGATTCATCAACATACCTCTTGGTTGTTGTTGTTGTTGTTTTTGTATGCTTTATTTACCTTTATAGAAAGTGCGCACACCTCTCTTACAAACAGGACAACTACCACAATGATAATAAACCATCTGCGAGTCCTCGGTGCAGCAGGCATACAGCACCCCACCATCTTGGACCAACGATGGCAAATGTCGTCATGAGATGCTTGCATAACCTGTGAAGTTGTGACGGCACACTTACGACGTATAATTTCTGCTTTGGACTATAAAATGCTCATGATCAACGAAGACACAAACTCTAAACAGACTAGACCTCCAAAGGTCTGCCGTGACATTAAGCATCAAGTTGTCAGATGATATTCTTTAGTGCTGATTATTATTATATAGTGACAATTTACTACGGCTGAGTATCGATTCAAATTCTCAAGACTTGGAGTCGATTCTTTTCGATCCAATCTCAAGTTGGATCGCTGGTATTAAAAACATTTTTAACTGTCACTTGAATTTTATTACTGTGTAGTTATGCAACACATTCAACAGCAATTAATAAAGTAATGATAGTTAATGGCTGCGGTACGGACCACACCCTCTTCTTGGATGTTGAGACAATAGCTTTCACAAGAACACCCAAAACGATCCAGGATAGAAAACAGAGGACGGCAGAGATTTCTAGAGCTGCTATTGGGACACTAACCTGGTGCATTATTAAAAATATGATATAAAAATGTATCCTCCCGGAGTACAGTGTGAGCCGAAATGCCAGCTGTGGAAAATGCATTGTTTTTTAATCAATCTTTGGTTATATGAATATATCTTTAGGAATTAATATGAGAATCGATTCAGAGTTGGATAATCAATTTTTTTAAACACAGCCCTACAATTCACGACTAATGTCATCTAAAAGGAACTTTACACAACAAACAGATCCAATTTATATACAAAAACGCAACGTATAATCAATTCGGTCCAGTCATACAGGTTAGGGTTACATGATATTAGAAAATTTTACAAAGGCAATAATTTTGGTAAATACTGTGATGATAATATCAGGGGCAAAATAACCGTGTTTTCATTTCTTTTTTCACATTTGTGCTTCCATTACTCTGTAACCTTTAGCCTTTTGGGCAACGTAATCTGTGTCCAGTGTGAGCGTCTGCTGCCATGACATTCTGTCTAAATATTCTGTCTAAATATTACATTTGCATGTAAAATGCAAGTTCATAACACTTGGAATATATTAGCCAACAATTATTGCTCTCCAAACTGTCCTTTGCGATACACACACTGATTTTAGGATGGTGATATGTTCACGGTATATTGTACAGCTCTAACTTAGATATATTGAAAGTCAATTCCATTTGTTCCATTTTGACACTAGTTCTAGACCAGGGGTCTGCAACCTGTGGCTCTGGAGCCGCAAGTGGCTCTTAATAACTTTGGCTACAAATTATATTTTTATTATGGTATTTAAATGTAATAATAATAAATGCAAGTTTTAGCAGTTTTTTTCTTGGAATAATTGCTTTTAATTTCACAACAGAATGATTCTAAAAGTGCCAGTATTTTATACATTTTCTACATATTTCCTACAGTAGATCTTTATCAAAAATTAAAACTTGTCCTTTTTCAAAAGGCCAGGTACATTTGCGGCTCTGAACGAGTTTAATTCAAGTGGACTGTAGGCAAAATGGCTCTTTAGACTGTAAAGGTTGCAGGCCCCTGTTGTAAGGAAAATCAGCCGATTGAATCGAGCCACTGCTGTAGCAATCCCTCTCCCGAACAAGTATGTGGACAGCTCGTTGCATTGAATCGTTAACTTTAACAGCAAGAAATCTCCAGCAGAACCCGGTCTAGTATGAGGATCCATTAAGTTCAGTTGGGCTTTTCCTCCACCAATTGTTTTTATTTGTCAAGCTCATTTCAAAGATATTTGATTTGGATAGTTCCAGAGCTACACATTTCAAACTTGGGTTTCTCAAATCATTTTGTGCACCAGGAAATATTTTCCTGCAGAGAGGCCACTGCCATCCTGGAATACAAATTCAAAGGGGATAAAGGTGTGCGGATATTTAAAGTAGGGTTAGGTAAGAAAACAATATCAGGATTCAAACATGTAAAAGAGAAGCGATTGGTCCATCATCTGAAAATGAAATGAGTTACTTTGCAGATGCCACAAGAAGTGCAGGGAAAACAAGAAACATGTGGAACCAACTCCCAGTTTTGGTCCGTGAGACAGACACCCTGTCTACTTTTAAGACTAGGCTTAAAACTTTTCTTTTTGACAAAAATTATAACTAGTGGCTCATGTTACTCTCAGCTACCTTTATAGTTTTACTGCTATAGGCTTAGGCTACTGGAGTATATCAGGATCTAATTTTCTCACTCTATTGAGTTCTACTGTTCTTCAATTATGCATTATGTGTTGTCATTTCTGCTTTAACTTTCTGTTCTCTCTCTTTTCTCTTCATAGTAGGTACACCTGGTCTGGCGTTCTGTTAACTGTGACATCATCCAGAGAAGACGGCTCACCCGCTACTACCATCTAATGTAGAACAGATTACTGGATCAATGTGTGCTTCTGTGCTTTTTTGTCTCTCTTGTTGTGTCTCTGCTCTGTCTTCTGTAACCCCAGTCGGTCGAGGCAGATGACCGTTCATACTGAGCCCGGTTCTGCCGGAGGTTTTTCCTTCCCGTTAATGGGTGGTTTTTCTTCCCACTGTCGCTTCATGCTTGCTCAGTATGAGGGATTGCAGCAAAGCCATGTACAATGCAGATGACTCTTCCTGTGGCTCTATGGTTCCCCAGGAGTGAATGCTGCTTGTCGGGACTTTGATGCAATCAACTGGTTTCCTTATATAGGACATTTTTGACCAATCTGTATAATCTGACCCAATATGTATAATATGATTGAACTTGACTTTGTAAAGTGCCTTGAGATGACATGTTTCATGATTTGGCGCTGTATAAATAAAATTGAATTGAATTGAATTGGTAGAAGGTCAGGTCAGATGAGACCAACAGAAAACATATTTTCCTTACATGCAAAACTCTGTATTTGGTTAGAAACTAACAACGAAAAGCACCATAAATGCAACATTCCCACAATGAGACATGGTGGCGACAGCATCAGGCTGTTTGGAGGCTTTTCTTCAACAAGGGCAGGAAGCTAGTCAAAGGAAAATCTACTGGAAGATGCAAAAGACTCGAGATTGGCAATGAGGTTCACCTCCCACAAGGAAAATTACCCTAAACAATAGGGCAGTTTCACAAGTTTCAGAGGAAATTGATGTGCTAGAATGGCCCCCAATCAATTTCCTCACATAAATTCTGTTCAGAATTTGTGGCAAGACTTAAAAAGTGACTGTCCAATCTACCCGAGCTTGTGATATCTGGCAAGGAAGAATGGGGAAATAATTTCAGTCTCTAGATGTGCAAAGTTGTTGGGGAGGGCCTAAAACACTAGCTCGCTGCTAAAAATGTTGAAACCTGTTTATCATTTCCCTCCACCACACACTTACGTGATAATTTGTGGCAGTGTATTACATTTAGAAAAAACAATAAAATACAGTTAAGTTTGTGAACCTTTTTTGGGTGAGCGTAGCTGTTCAGCAGCCACGTGTCAAAGAAACATGAGGATCATAGTTAAGACAAGGTGTCTCACTGCCTCGGACAGCTGTCCCTCAGAAGTTACCATGTGTCCCAGTTTTAATATCTGTTGTTATCCTCTGTGACCATGAGTCACCATGAACATCCTAAATGACCATGTATGCCACATGCTGTGACACTTTTCAATATGAACATGTATTACGTTGTTGTTTTTTCTTTGTTTTGTTTTTTGCTATTTTGCTTATTGATTATATTGATTTGTAACTTTTCAACTTGCTGTGAGTTTAACAAATATCCCTTCCGACAGTGGAGTTTCACTGACAAACTATTAAATAGTGTAAGGAGATTTAATTTAGAATTTTAATCCATCAATTGGGTACAACATTCCTTGTAACGCTCATATTTGTTTTCCCGCGAATCTCATTAAAAATAAAGGCTGAATATAATCTTACATCCCAGACTGTGTCCCTGTTCATCTGTGCAGAGGACACCGACCACAGCTGGGTTCTTCATTCTAAGAAAGAACACAGAAACAGACAAACGGAGAAAGAAAAGTCGACTTTGTGCTCACAAAATGTGAAAACCAAACAAAGCTGCCGACCGGTTTCCACTCACGTGTCGTCTAGATGCTGTTCAAGCGTCGACTCCATCGACGACATTTCGTAAAATTATGTAAAAGAAAAATCTCTGGATAAAAATCTCTTTTTGTTGATATCCGCTTCATGTAACGTTTCCGGGATAGAGTCAGCTGACTGTCACGTGGGCTAAGAGTCCTCATGAGGACAAAAAATACGAAGCGCAATTGATTAGAAAAAAAAAAAACTGAATTAAAAATACTACAGTATCATGGTATTAACACAAACTTTAATAGATCTATTGAAGGAAAGATATTTGCTTGAGTCAAAAACAACTGGCCAACCAGCTCATAGCTGCCACAGAATCACAGTGAACTAAGAACAAATGTTAGTAGTGACTATTTACTTCCGAGGTCTGAATGTGGATCACACCAAACACAACTTAACTCTTCTGACCTCATTGGTCAAGCTATCTGCTAAAATTAATCATACACCTGGCAAATTTAGATTCAAACGTATCTATTTAACCAAGTGTTTTGTTTTTTTTTCTGATAGGAAACACAAAGCATCAATTTAAATAAACTGCCACCTGTTTTCCAAACATGAACATTCAGGCACAAAAAACTACATCCTTTAATCAAAAATAACAACTGACAATAGATACCTTTTATTTGGTTTTGTCCTAACAAAAAGACAGCAAATAAAAAAAGTCACATTTGTTTTTAATAACTGTTTTAAAAATGTCTGTTGATGTGGTGGTTTTTGGAAACTTTAAGTTATTTTACATTATATCATGAAATAGACCAGTTTTGACAGCAAACCACGATTTAGTGACACAGATAGATAGATAGAGAGGTAGTGAAACAGCTGCTTGTTATTTCCTCGTTGTTATTTCACTCATTTCACCCAGCCCCACTGAGGAACTGACGTTCTCATTCAGAGCTGCATAAATTCATAATTAAATTACTTTAATTATTTTTCCCTCTTGAATAGAGGCTAATAATCCAATTTCCACTTTGCTCTCTTGCACTCCACATTTTGATGATACTCATACAATAAGCAAAGATTTCCTAATACTTTCATCCAACCATATTGTCTCCAGTTTTAATATAGTTAAATGTGAAATATTTTTTGCTCAGTGATGTAGTTAAAAAAAGTCAACCCACTTCTGGATATGCAGTCATGCCCAGAATAATCACACCAAAGCTGTGCAAACATGATGCACCATAGCAAACTTGAACATCTGAACTGCATTGACTTAATAAGAGGTACTGATGGTTTAAAAACGTATTTTAATTAGACAAGTCCAATCACCCTATTGTTAGCAAGATAACTTCTTTTTGCCAACATAAAAAGTATTTTTATGACAGCGCTCATTAGTTTGAGCAATACTCAGAACATTGGAAATGTCCAAGAAACTCAGAGAAGACATGAAAAGGAGAACTGTAGCATGACATACATGCGTTGGGATAGTATAGAGCCAAAGAAGTACAGGATCTAAGATCACAAGTTATTAAATGGACTCCTTTTCTATTGTACTTTTTTAGTTGTGCCGTTCACTGAAAGCGTCTAACACTGGAGCCACATTCACCCAGTCGAATTCACAAACACGCACACACGATACCCAGAGGCTGCATCAACATGTGACAGAAAGAAGCTGGAATCAAACCCACAACCCAAATTTCCCTCTCAGAAAATAGTTCCTTTTCCTTCTGAAAATAGTTTGATACCTATCCAGGAGTCTTTGTCAATTCTGGTGTCTCGCTCTTGAGCAACCTGCAGTTGGCACGCTGCTGTTTTTAAGGACATGGAGGTCCGTCCTCCAAGGTGCATTCCAAGTCCGATGCAAATCAATGACACGCCCGCCACTGTCCTGGATCATAAGAGGCTATTACTTGGTGTGAGTGGAGTACTTGGGCACCTTAATCATGACAAGACTGCTGATGTAATCTCTTTGGAATTTGTTGAAGAACCAAACTGTAAACACTGAGGAGTTGGAAGCCAGCCCTTGTTCAGTGATGGCTTTTCCTTTTGACCAAGATGGCTTCTTTCAACCCTCTTTCAAACCATCTGTTCTCTCTGTCCAAAATCTAGACACCATTGTTGTCAAAAGAGTGCCCTTTGTTCTTGTGGTGAAAGTGGACTGCTGAATCTTGCCCCGAGCTGCTGGCCCTCCTGTGCTGGGCCATGTGTTTATGCAGTTATTGTTTGGTTTCTCCAATGTAGGAGTCCGAGCAGTCCTCGCTCCATTGAACCACATACAATATGCCGCTCAGCTGTGGTGTGGGTGTTCTGTCTTTGGGATGAGCCAGTTTTTGTCTGAGAGTGTTATTAGGTTTGGAAATTTACCGGTATGTTGTGTTTGGAGAAAATTCTCCACAGTTTCTCAGAAACTCCTGACATATATATATGATGTGATGTGATGATGTGTCACATGAAAGGCAATTGTTTAGATTGCTCAGCAACAACCCAGGAACCACCAAAGCTCAAGCCTTCATGAACCAGAACCTGTTGGAGCAACAGTACCATTGTCTATAGTGAAGCCTGTTTAACATCAACATCCACTGGAAGGGAGAGAGCAAGAAAAAAGTCCCTTCTACAAGAGTGACACCTTCAAGCTAGTCTGAATTTTGCAGCTGCCTTCATGAACAAGGATAGTCCCTTTTTGGGGAAAGGTTTTATGGTCTGAGCAGACAAAGATTGAGCTTTTTGACCTCATGATAAGAAGTATGTTTGGAGGAGTTTAAGGTGAGGCTGTCAAATGTAGGGACATTGGATCAATTGATAAGCGTGGTAGTAGCAGCATCGTGGGGTTGACTTGCTGTTAGTGGTACTGGTGCATTGCAAAATCTGGATGGAAAAACAGAAGAGAGGACTACTTCCAAATTCTTATACTTCACATAAAACCAACAGCAATATAATTGGAACTTGGACAAAACTGAGTATTCCAACAGAGCAAGGATCCAAAGGCACATCAATACTCGTTAATAAATGTAGCCAGAAATATACCAGAAAATGATTGATGGCTACATAAAGTATCTCACTGTGTATATTAGGGCTATATCAAAACAAACTTTCAAATAATTTATAAGAAAATCCATCTAATTATCCATCTGACACCCCCGTTTGCATTGAACAATGAGTTTTTATACATTTAAAAATGAACAGGCGTTAGTCTATAAATATAGAGTATAAGGAAGGGGTACAGCGGAGGCAGTGAGTCAGAGGGGTGTGTATTTATCGCCATGTTCATGTGTGTATGTGTGCATCAGTGTAGGCCCATGACTTCCAGTAGCCCCCCTCCAGCGATAGTCTTAGATGGTATGTATATCAGCAGTTCAGAAGAGCACTGGCCCAGGTCACAGGTGTCATGGAAGGGGCGGGAAGGGGTAGAGCTTGAGATACCAGCCTCTAAGGCCAGCATCGGGCAGCCAATTCAGATAGCAAGGAAATTCTTTTGGACTGCGACATTTCTATCTGCCTTCAAGTCTTTGCTGGTCCATCTTCATGGCATCCCAAACAGCTGAATTTGTTGGTCTTTCCACCGTAAATTTAGCTTAGAACTTCCCAGAGGTCTATTCCATTTCACCATTGAGTTCAGATCACAGCCGAAATGCAATGCTGTGCCAGGATCACATCCAGCTTGCGGTTTTGCTCACAAAGCATCTGAGTCTGGGAGTGCAAAGCTGAATCTAATCCATCACACATTCCTGGCAGCCTCACCATGGCTAGAACAGCCGCCAAGATCTTGTGAATTTGCCGATATACCAGGTATACCAGCTCCAATAAGCAGAAATCCTGTTACCATAAATTAAATTATGTACACATCTTCCACATCCTCAATAGACAAAATAGACAGACATAATCTTCCACTTTCCCCAGGAATCCAGAGTGTATCCAGCTGCATGTGTCCTCTCGGGACAGCTAGGTTCCCCTGTGCCCGATCTTCTCTTTGAAAAATTTGACTAATTGCGTTGAGCGACCAGCTGACCAGATCCATGGTTTGCAATTCGGGTGATTTGCAGAAAAAGACTCTGCCTTCCCTGGAAGCCAGAGGAAGAAACCAGACAAACAAAAGCATCATCTACCACAAAAACAATCGCTGAACAACTAGCTTCCCACTGAAAAGTTTGGCTAGAACAATGAATAACTCTTTGTTTTGGCAACTTATCAGTCAACCAAATAAAGCTCTAAGAACTTTAGAGTTTTTTTCTCAGTTTTTGATAAAGTCCTGCGTTTCCACACACAGAGTTTCAGCTTTTTATCCAATATTTGTCTTTCAGAGGAATGGGGACAAGAGGGCAACAAGAAAAGAGGGGAACAGCTTCATCCCTTTAGGCCTTTTTATGGCTCTCTCACATTCAAATATGAAAACTGTCATAGAAACAATATTATGACATGAGTGTTTAAAAATCTTTGTTAAGACTCACATCATTAAGTGGAGTAACTAAGCTTCCACTTGTCACAAAGCAATGAGTCCATATTTACAATTTGTCAGCAAGGAGGAAGGAAAACTCTGTTTAAGGCCTTGTTTTATCTATATAGGGAAACCAAAATTATTCTGTTACAAATACAAAATATGATGGTGATACAGTGAATGATGTGAAAGTTTGACATCTTTGGAGTCTCTTAGGTTACAGTAGTTATGAGGAGTGTATGCAATTTTCTAGGTCAGTCTTCATATCAGGAACCTTCTTTCCCACTGCTGTTACTTTAAAGAACATAATTTAAGCCATTTCGCTTAAGTTACTTTGAAACATGTAAGCTCTTCTTCCTGGATCATTTCTGTTGCCTTTTCCAAGAGGATGGGTGCTCCGTGCTCCTGCTGACGAAGCAGAACTGGGTGAATATAATTATGTGACCGCAGCACAGGAGGAATCCATCACCTGCCCAGCAGCAGGGTAATTGTCCTGCTGACTAACCCACCGGCTACACGCCCCTGCTAGACTTAAATTCTTCTCTTTATGCTTCCCTTCTTCTTATTCTCATATTTCTCTTTATGCATCTTAAATCCCAGCCTGTCTGCTTCTTGCCGACAACCAGGGGCCCTTCACCATCCGCAGCTGCAAATATGCACGTAGGCAAACGGATATTGAAGTGCACGTTTGCATAAGCAGAATGATTCATTGCAGCTACGTGTCATTGCGTATTTCCTGGTTCCAACATATTTAAGTAATCTTCAATATTTTATAAACACTGATACCATATTTTCGTATTTATATGATCATGCTAAAGTGCGCAGATGAGATCTGACACAGAGTCACCATATAATTAAACCTTCACAGTGTTCTATGATTACCTTTTTTTCCACATTTTTCAAGACTAATTACCTATTTTCCTAAATTTGATTAAATGACAATATAGCAAGGTAAAACCTTTCACATGAGGAATAAACTGAAATTGCTCCAATATTTCATTGTTTTCAGAACAGAATAAGAAAATTGTGCTGAAACTGATATTATACCTCACAAAAGTTTAAACACACCTTCAATTCTTCCCTTTTTTATGTAACAACCACAAACTTAAAATGTATTTCACTGGAATATTTCTGATAGACCAACTTAAAGTAGTGCTTAAATGAGCAGTGGGAGGAAAACGATACCAGGTGTTTCCAACCATTATTTTTACCAATACAAATCTGAAAAGTGTGGCGTGCATCTAAATTCAGCCAAGTTTACTATTTTACTCATAACTACAAATAAAAAGCAGCCAGAGCATATGCATATAATATCAGTTTTGCACTCTGTAAATCTGATGTATATGGAGAGGAGGCAATATTATTCAATTGTTCAAAGAAATCAAAAGGATGAGGATGATGATATAGAGGAAGGTGCTCTGCTCAGATCGGATTAAATTTTATCTGTTTTGGTTGACATGAAAAACACTGTGTTTGGAATCCTGAACATCTAAACACCCTGCACACACACAGAAATAGCTGCGGCAGCATCATGTTTTGGGGATGCTTCTCTTCAGCAGAGACAGAGAAGGTGGTCACACTTGATGGGAAGATGATAGGAACAAAATATGGGGCAATACTGGAAGGCAAACTGTTAGAAGCTCCAAAAGTGCCGAGGCCGTGGGGGATGTTCACCCTCACCCTAAACTTACAGAGCTACTGTACAATGGAAGGGTTTCAGTTCAGTTAAATTCCTTTATTGTCCCCCATGGGAGAAATTTGTCATGCAGCTAGATGCTAGCTACATGCATACATACGGCACAACACAGATTTCCAACATTATAAACACGAACTTGTAAGGATGAATAAAAACTCCATTAAAAATTTATATAAAAACAATAGTCGAAAAATAACTCGGGCTTAGAGACCTGATTGCTGTAGGTACAACATCTGTTGGTTTTTATCCTAGGAAGCCTAAACTTCTGCCCAGAGGAGAGAAGCTGGATCTCCACATTGAGAAGGTGGTCAGGAAACTGTAAAATCAACTTGGCTTTCTGAGTGGTATGACAAATAAAAATGTAATTCAGAAGAGGTTGGGCAACACTGATAATCTTATTTGCTACCTTAACGATTTTGCTTAGTCTGTTTTTATTTTGAATACTCAGATTACTGAACCAGGCAACCATAGAGAATGTTAAAATGGTTTTTATGAAAGATCTATAAAGAAAAGCTTGTAATTATTCTGTTTACACAAAAAATATTAAACTTCCTTAAAAAATACAATTCATGGAACCCTTTTAAAAATGATTAAGTGTTTGTGTTAAACGTCAGTTTATTGTCAAGGATTGTATCCAAATTTTTGTAATTTGTAACCTCTCAATTTTAGTTAGAACATGTTCAGTCTAGATAGAAACATACCCCAAAGACTTGCAGCTGCAATTGCAACAAAAAGTTCCTCTACAAAGTAATGACTTACAATGACTTTTCAGACACTTCTTAAAAAAAAACTCTTTTATTTAGCCCGAGTTACCCAGTTTCCTATGTTATGTTTAATCACTAAACACTGAAATGGTGGTAGCCTCTGTCTTTGGGAGACTAATGTCATGCAGCAGGCAGAAATCTACAAGCACAGGAGAGCTGAGGAGAACCTTCATCATCCCGATGACTAAGATGACAAAGCTTCTCAGCAGACGAGCAGGGAGGGCGTGGGGAACTGTCAAACGTAGGGAGTTGGGGTGGGGGGGGGGGGGGGTTGGGTGGAGGCTGCAGGTGGATAAAGAGAGAGAGAGAGAGTAAGGATCCCCTCTGTTTCTGAGGAGTTCTCCAGACCTTCATGACTGCCTGAAGAAGCTGGACCCCACCAGTGTAAGGTGCTGCAGAGTCCGTCAACGTTTCCGAGAGTTCCTGTTGCTGCTGCCATGGACCTCAATGCAGTGTTGCTGTCATTCCTGCTGGTGTCTCTGAGCTGGTCCAGAGGAGCTGTGATCACAGGGGTGAGTGGGAAGTTTGGGGCTCTCAAGCTCGCTCTTACGTACCTCATTTATTAACAATACCTTTTTGGACTTTGGATGCAAATATAAATATGTTTCAAATTAATCAGCTGATCCTGATTGATAATAATTAAACACATTTTGCTTTTTTAATCTGTAAAAGTAAAAAGGAAGCCTTGAAATTGCAGTAATACCATGGTTTTGTATCTGTTCTCATTTTCTTACTGGGAAACTTTGCTAAAACAGTTTCATTTTAAAACAGCCTTTTTAAAAGATAGCAAAGTAGCAGCTTTTAATAAATGCAAAGGTTGCTAAGAAAAATCTCCTCCATAATTATACATAGTTAATGATGCATCTATTTTTTGACCTTTAAAACACTAGTAGAAAGTAGCACCCCACAGGTGTTATATGTTTTGATTTAGATCCATAAAACCAATCAATTAAATATTCTGCTTTCCCCGCAAATATAAATATGAAAACGTGGTGCCTGATGAAAATCAGCACTTGTAATAGCCAAACGGAACAGCTTGCGTTTCTGGACAATTATGTTTAACTGAATTACACATGACTGACAGCAGACCACATCCTCCTCCGCTTCAGTCTCCTGGAAAAATCCAAAAGGAAATCATTTCAGTCTGCCAACTGCTAGTCATTTATAAATCAATTAACAAGATGACAGATCACTGAAAAAAAAATTGCTGTTTGAAATTATTGTAGAGCGTGCCTCTGTTACAGTGTTGAGAATGACGTAGAGTAATTATGCATCTGTTCATCTGTTTCTTTTTTTCAGACACAGTTGTCTGTATTGCTGCCTTATTTTCCCTCTGCTTGTCCTGCAGGCCTGTGAGAAAGACATGCAGTGTGGTTTTGGTCTCTGCTGTGCTGTCAGTCTCTGGCTGAGAGGTCTGAGGATGTGCATCCCAAGAGGAGTGGAGGGGGATGAATGCCACCCCTTCAGCCACAAAGTGGGTCCAAACACAGCAACTCGGGAATGTCTTAATAACCCCTGAGCGTTTTCATTTCAATTACGAACTTCAGTGTGTTTTATTGGGATGTCATATGATGTACCAATACGGAGTGGTGACCACCTGAAAGAAAATAATACAAAGTAAAGATCTGATAGATTGGTATTCGTTTGTATTGAGCCCACCTTAACCCTACAACCTGTAAATAAAACCCAGTTACCATCAGCAGTCGCCTAATTAGTAAAAGAAAAGTCCACCTCGGTATGATTTAGTGTCCAGCAGTTCTGTAAAGGCTTTAGAGGTTTCTTTAAAAACATTAGTGAACAAACAGTATCATGAAGATCACGGAACGCAGCAGACAGGTTAGGGAGAAAGATATGGAGAAGTTTAAAGCAGAGTTAGCCAAAACAATATTCCAAACACTAGACTTTTCATGATTGGTCCAAACGATCATTCAAAAATAGAAAAACATTTTAAAAACCATGGCCGTCCACCAAAACTGACTCACCTGTCTGGGCAAGAGAAGCAGCCAAGTCCATGGTAACTCTGGAGGAGCTGCATGTGTTCACAGCTCAGGAGAGATGATTTGGCAGCAAGACAGCTAATAGCCATGCTCTCTACCAATTTTGCCATTATGGAAAAGTGACAAGAAGAAAGCTGATACTGAAAGAAAGCCATTGGAAGTCCTGTTTTGAAGTTTGCCACTGGAGAGAGGGGACAAAGAAAACATCTGGAAGAAGGTACTCTGGTTAGATGACACCAAAATATTTATTTTTGTCCTTAAAACTATAACTGAACATCATCCTTCCTGTGAAATAGAATGATGGCAGCGTCATGCAGGGACAGGGACGACTGTCAGAGGTGATGGGTAGATGGATGGAGCTGAACACAAGGCAACCACTGAGGAAAACTTGTTAGAGGGTGTAAAAGTCTTGAGACTGGGACAGCCCTAAATATGTAGTCAGAGCTAGAAGAGAAGCAGATCTATATGTTAGAGTGGCCTAGGTAAAGTCCAGACTTAAACCCAGATCAGAATCCGTAGCAAAACTATAAAGTTTATGTTCACATATGCTCTGCATTCAGTCTGACTCTACCTCACCAATTTGACAAAGAAGAATGGGGAGGGGGGGGGGAAATCAGTTAATAAATGTTAAAAGCCGATCCATCCACCATTTATTGCTGATTATTCTTGCATACTTGTAGCTGTAGTAGCATTTCATATTTTTATTTCACTAAAAATACAAACATAACAATAGAACCCCCATGGTTCAACACTTCTGTCATGCTGATACCTAACAGCATGACAGGATAACAAGTTCAAGGTGTGAGAATACTTTTGTAAGACACTATCATTTCAGTTATCTTCCAGCATCGCCGTCTCTCCTTCACACACACACACAAGAGCTGTCACACATGCTTCTCACACTCGCCGTCAGAGGTTTAGATTGTATCAAGTGCTGGCAGGTTGGCCGTAGCTCTGGAAAAGCTGCTGATAACTGCAGAGGATATTGATCGTGTCCACACCGAATGGCGCGATTAGAGTCATATATCTCCTTGATCATCTAGACGAGTGAACAGTTTGTTCAGCAGGGAATGACTCCACCTCTACAGTTCAGTATAGAAGTCGTTTTAAAGCCCACTGCTCCACATGTCAACTGATAAAAGATTTTGAATGTCACATTAACCCCCCACCCCCCACCCCCCAGCCCCTTCAGACCACCACTTCTGAATTCTTATCGTTTTTTCCCCCTCTTTCAGGTACCATACACTGGGAAAAGGCTACATCATACATGCCCCTGTCTCCCCCACCTGGTGTGCTCCAGGTTTGCTGACAGCAAGTACAGATGTACTGAAGACTTTAAAAACATGGACTTTTAACAGATGGCCAAATGCTCAGATGGATACAATTTGAGCAAAGAAGTCGAGAAGGCTGTGGACCACAATCATCTGCAACAACTTCATTTTTTTCTTTATGTACTATGCAGTAAAACCCAACTTATGACATAACAACATAGTGCAATTTACTGTAAAGCACCACAGATGTAGGAAAGTTGGATCTATAAAGCCAAAGTTTACTATCAAGCTCTTTGTGAACCATGCATTTATATTCTGCACACTTTAAGCTAATTTATCAAGTGAGATGTACATAGAAATATATATTATTGTCAATAAACCTACAGTCCTATGTTCTCCATGTGCGATCAAGTCACATTTTTTAAAAAGGTTTGATTATATTGAGGGTCCTGATAAAGGCTGCACAGATAAATTTTAGATTTTTAAAGATCGATTCAGAGGGAAGCTCCTGGTGAACATTTCCAACAGCAGACTTGCTGACAATCTCAAATACATAAATCTTTGGGGTAACTATGGCAAGAATTCAACAAAGTCCAGTAAGACGTATTTTTGTTTAACCCAGAAAAATATGTTGGAAATTGGAGCATAAATTGTCCAAATTTCGCCTGAACAAAGACACTGAGAGTCAGACTTTGTTTGCCAGTTTGATCGACCCTGCAAGTTTAAAATCTTAGACGTCTTTGTGTGGACTTTCACCTTTAATTCTGCAGCCTTGTTTTCTTTATTTATTTTGATGAACACCACATTTTGCTTGGAGGAATGATTGGAAAAGAATGTTGAGAATGACAAATATGATATAGTATTATCAGCACATGAGAAATGTGAACAGTTGTAAATCAGACACAGAATTTTAGAAATCATTGTTTTTTTCATTTATGTTCCTGAGAATTCGTTTTCCTCTTTTCTGCAGGATGAATGTTATAAAGGAATGTAGTTACATATTATTTTGCTCATACATATCAACAATGCTACTGAAATAGATATATAGATATATATATGGAAATTAAAAATCAACTAACTATTTGATCTATATCAAACAATATTAGCATAACAGGTATTACAGTTTAAGATGGAAACATTCGGCATTGAGATGCTGTTTGATGCAAGAACACATCTGAGTACATGTGTTTTCACCAATTATGTCAGATTCCTACCTTTGTCCAAGTCCCCCACGGCCTCATGGTAATCTGTACCAATTTTAGGTGTGTAGTTTTTAAATTAGTTGTAAATGTACAACACCTCATAGGAAACTATTAAAATAATGCTCTGCTGTAGGACATACACCCAAGATAAAAAAAAAAAGGCTCAGACACAAATTCTTATAAACTGCTGAAAATAAAAATATATATTGGCACTGGTAAACAATACCACGGAGTAAAATGTTTTTCTTGTAGTTGTTTTTTTACTTGGTGGAAACATATCGCTTTCATATAATAACAGGTGGAAAAGGGAATGCTGCAGCAGTGCACTCCCAGGGTCTCAAACAGATCAATGTGTAAAAAACTGGTTTAAAAATCGGTTATATTGATAAAAAGCCACATAACTGTAGCAACAGCAACACAACACTTACAGCTTCAGATTGACTGCAGAGACCAGGGTTGGGCGTCATTCAGTCCACCTTCAAGAAACTTCCACCAAAGGACTGAGAAATGAGCCTCACCTTTTTACACCCGTTCCATAATAACCAGATAGCCCAGTGACATAAACTGATTTACTTCTTTGTGCAGATTATTTGTCGGTGCTCTTTTAGTAAAGATAGATAACATAATGTTATTGTAAACAACATTCATTCGGCTATTTAACTTTATCAATCACTAACAGACTCACCGGCCTGCCCCAACGACCTTTTGAAGTAGCAGAGTTAAACATGACAAAAAAAATCAATTAGGGTTATAATTATTAGTATTTCCTTGAATGTAACACTAAGAGATAGAAAATATCCTGTGACTCCGAAACAGAGCCTACCAGATGGTAACCCAGGTGTGTCCAAACTTTTTGTCACGTGGGAAAAAAATGTCAAGTCAAAAGTATTTGAGGGTCAGAGAACTTAATTAAAAAAATAATAATGATCCCAAAACTGGAATTGTTATTTTTTTTCTTACTTCCTCCACAAAATATGATCAGGCAATATTTAACCGAACAAATCAGTCAGGTTTTCTGTAGCAAAAGCATAAATATATAATTTTGGATCCAAAACTTAAAAAAGGGGTTTTGCACATTTGCCTTATTAAAAGATGGTCACCCAGTTAGAAGAACAGTTTGCAAACTGGATGACCATCTTGACAAAAAAAAAAAAAAAATAAAACATTTTTTTTGTTTAGTCTCAGCAATAATTTTTTTTTGGTTTGTCTTTCTTTGAAAACGCTTTGTGTATTTGGCCAATGGTACAGGTGTCAAAATGAATATTTTATATTGTACCTTGCATTATCAATTGTAAGAATATTTTAACTTGTCTGTAATAATTTTGCTCTAATTAAACATGAAAAGGACCCATCTGCATCAACCATCTCTAATGGTGGGCCAAACCATTCTTGAATTGCAGAATCCATCCAGGGGCCACAAATGGCACCCGGGCATCACTGTCGTCCTCAGTGGGACTCGTTTTTATATTTACATTTGAAGGTATGGCTTGTACTGTGTTTATTAAACTTCACTGGGGTTTTGCCATTATGCAGTTTGCTTTATAATAACCTTTGTATTATATTGAACAAATAAAAAAAGCAGACAGTATATGTTTCATAAAGAAATGCAAGAAACCTTACCAAAATGATAGATATTAGATTATGATTGGATTAGATTACGGGATTAAAGCCAGACCAAAGTACAAGACGGGTTTTCTGTTAAATTGATTTAAATCTGGGATCTAATGTTTTCCTTGTCTAGCCGTTACGTAAAAGGTATGAAATTTAGAAAATTACTTTATAATTTTAGTGAGGCAGAATCAAATGAGATTCAAACATTAAACAGGTAGAAAGCTGACAGGTAAACTGAGTTGTTTTTACAAAGCCATGGAAGTGTACGACTTCAATAAAATACTCAGTTTTGTGCTGGCAAGATGAAGGCAAATATTGGAGCAAGAACACCGGAGGAGTAATGGCTGAGGGAGAAATCATCCACACAAAAGAAAAGATGAGCAAACTAGCGCTGAGGAGCTGCGCTTGTCGTAAATCACACAGTTAGCACCATCCATCTGCAGAGAACCACAGCAGATTGAACTCTCCACGGTGCTCCACATTTAAGCATAGAGACCAGCTCTGTCCCTACAGCAAGGCACTGGCAGCACGCCTGAATATCTGGCCAGCAGCACCATTTAGGTCATCAAACCACCTGGAACAAAATGCAAAGTGTATTTACACTTCAAACCGGCGTGTCCCCGCAGTCTGTTGAAGGTTGACTGACAGAGTAACCCCCCCCCACCCCTTCATGGCTCACATGCAGCATGACGACAGTGTGGACCGTCCTTTCACTCCATTGCCTCTGAATGCGCTGCCTGCCATGGACAACACCATGAAACAAGAACAGATGCCTCAGCTGATTTCCTGAACTGCTCCTCTAAACATTCGTTACTTGCAAAACCCCTCGGATTCAATGATTTTAACACCTTTGAGGCAAAGCTGTACAAATTAAATCTTATAGGAAAGCTGGTCTTGAACATGCTGCTAATTGAAGGTATCTCTCAGGACATATGGAAACACACAAACAGATGCTCAAGCTGGATGTCATGTCTTCCTGATACAAATGTGCTTTGATCAGCGGGTGGCAGCAGGGACGTTCTTTTCCCTGGGAGACAACAGCAGACACAGATATGATGAATGGACAGTAAATGGGACTTCAGGTAAACTCAGGCTTTCGTTGCAGCTGACCGCAGCCATCGAGGTGCACAAAGCAGAAGACCATGGCAAGGCAAAAAAAAACACAAAAAAAAAACACGTGTAATGGTATTTTACAGTTTTGCAGCTGAAGCAGAAAACCAACCCCCTGCTTCATTGTTTTTACTAGACGGTTTTGACGTCAGAGAACTCAGCAGCTGTTTACTCTGGGTTAAGAAAAAGGGGGATTGATATATGGCAAATGTTGTGGTTTAACGGTGTGACTCACATCTCTACTGGTTAAATGAGACTCCGGCACAGGCACTCGTGTTGTTGATGTCACAGTCTTGGACGCATCTATAGAGGAGGTGCGGGTGTTGACGACGGCCTGGCGGCATCCAGAGCAGGCCACAGTTTCACCATTTACTCCTCGAGGATGTGTAGCAGATGGTAGAACGCTGTCAAACCACAAAGCAGATTACTCGTGCTTTGTATTACGTGTTTGTAATTGTGAGTTTCTTTCTCCCTGTCTGTGCTGACGTAAATGACTGAGGTAGGAGGAAGGTGATGCTGTTATTGACATCACTAAACTGAGTCTCACTCTTGCTAACAAAAAATAAAGCCCCAAATCTCTCATGCACATATGAATTTATGAAAAAAGAAAGATCCATCCATCCATCCATTTTCTGTACTTTCTCATCTGTGCAGGGTCTCAGGGTGCGTCCTGAGCCCTGGATGTGCCTTACTAGCATGGTGGCCAGGATGGCAGATCAGGACATCAAACAAAATAGAAAACTTTTATATTCAAAGATTATCTGAGCAGGTATTTTATATCTCACACGAAGTTCATGCCCCCAACCAACTTCAGACCTCTGATCAGAGGCCTGATTCCCTGCCATTAACTTTCTTCAACCTTTTCGAGTTTTCTCTCTGACCCTATATGTCTTTCCTAGACAGAATCAATGATGGAGTTATTAACGTCATCAACTTTGATTAATGTTTTTCTGTTTTACTTATTGAAAGTATCGCTAGCCCCCAATATTTTTCTTTTCATGGATGAAGTCGTTGCTGAGCTTATTACTGCCATTCACTCTCTGTTGTCTTTCCCAGACAATGTCATCCTGGACCAGTGAGTCTGTGATTTTTTTTTCTGTCTTCAAAATCCTTAGGGAGTCAAGGGAAACCTGGTACTGAATCTAGTTCTGCTGGAGGTTGCTGCTCTTAAGGATTTCTCTCCACTGTTTTCCTGTGGTTGCTAAAGATGGAGGATTACTACAAGGCGGATGCAATCAGCTGGACTTTGATAGATAGTATAACTGTATTGTGTTTAACTGTATGCAGTTGGATCTGAGTCTAACTATATGACTGGACCTGTTTGTCTAAAATAAATCCCATTATGACCTTTGTTGGGAACTGGTGCTTTCTAAATACACCAAACCTTATTCAACTGAGGCTGTCTTTGGCAGCAAACCCTTTTCTGGAGAACGTTTCAGTGAATATGTTAGCTTGATAAGGGTGGCTGTCGATTCATATCTTTTCTTTGACAGAAAAAAAAAGTTGCCAGAGACGTCGGAATCAGTCAAGTGTGCTCCTTTTGACCTTCTTCTAAAGATATAAAAAGAAACCTCAGCAGCCTTTGTGTTGAATAACATGTGCCGAGAGCTTGGTATTGATCGGTTCTCAGAATAGTCGAGGGTTAGGTTGCCCCTGATGTAATGTGGGAGATGTTGATAAGACCAAACATTGATGGCGAAAATTAGATAACATGACAACTTGATCTGGCCAGCCTGATGCCATCCCAGTATGTGAGCAAAAAGAGAGCTGGAAACTCACAGAAAACACTAAATTGTTGCCTTGGCAACGACGGTTTAATGTTGTGCTCTAGATTTTCATGCACACGTCAACATAAACAGAGCGCTTAATGGGAAATTTAAGTAAATTACTTTATGAATGGGTATTTACGACAGTGCTATTTTCAAAAGGTCCTGTAGAGGGAGCACCACCCAAAAATGACTTACTGTAGTATGGCTCAGAATAAGCTGCCATTGGCCTCTGCAATGGCAACAGGCTGCCTTAAATATACCACTTGAACTTGTTTTACATTATGTCTAATTACAACTACCGATTTCAAGGTAGCTTATTGAATTTATGTGGTACAACAACGCAACATAGTACATGATTACAAAATGAAGACAATAAATGGATGTCACAAATTCTTATCGATAAAGTGGAAATTTGCCCAACCTATCCAGCCCCCATTACCCTGACAACCAGCTAGCACCAGAAGTAAACTTTTTGTCAAGAGTCCATCTGTGTATCTATATAATCTAATAATAAGTCCAGCTCTTCTGGGAATACCCAAGCAAAGCGCAGAAACAGCTCAGCAACACAGTAGACAGGTGAGAAATAAAGTTTTGGAGAATTTTAAAGCAGGAATGGGTTGTATAACAATATCTTAAGCTTTGTGTATCTCACAGGGCACTGCTCAGTCATCTGACCATGGAATATCTGGCGCTGCAAACCTACCAAGAGTTAGTTGTGCAGTCTACAACCTTGGCCTTAATGAAAACCCACCAATAGAAAGCCATCATAAATCCCTTTCACAGTTTATCACTAGCCATGGACACAGCAGACCAGTGGAAGAAGGTGTTCTTTGCAGATGAGAACATTTCCTAACTTTTTAACATATATGCAAAACGATAAAACATAGTGCCGGTTAGCACCATGGTTAACATATGTTTTCTTTAGCAGGTACAGGGAAGCAACACCAAGATGATGGGAGGATGGATGGAGCTGCACACAGGGCGTGTTAGGAACTGCAAAAGACTTCAGACTGGAATGGAGGATCATCTTCCAGCAGGACGATGGCCCTAAACGTACAGAGTTACAGTGCAATGGTTCAAAGCAATGCATATTTCTAAATGTTCATATACACTCTCTATATAAACTGACTGAATTTTAGGTTTTGACAGGAAGAACAGCCAAAGAAAATCAGACTACATGCACAAAGATGGTAGAGGCTCCCTAAAGGCTTCCAGCTGTAACTGCAGCAAAAGGTGGTTTTACAAAGTATTAGAATTAAGATGGATTTCCAATTTCTAAAAAGGTTTTCCTCCTGCACTAACTTTTTGTTGGTCTATGACATACAATTCCAATAAAATATACTGTAGTTTGTGTTTGTAACATGACAAAATGTAAAGTAAGTAAAGTAAACTTTATTTATATAGCACCTTTCACAGGATAAAAAACACAAAGTGCTCCACAATAAAAACAACCATAAAACAATCAATCAATCAATCAATCAATCAATCAATCAATCAATCAATCAATCAATCAATCAATCAATCAATCTTTATTGTCAACTACAATTTTCATTGTAATCGAAATGACAGTTTCAGTACAACCGAGGCCGAGGTTGACTGAGGCCTTGCGTGCCAAAACAACGCAGCCGTTAGGCGCATTCCTTCGACTGCCAAGGACCCCGCCGTGACGCGGTTTCCTTAGGACGCTGCCTAAAACAACACAAAATAAAACGCTAAAAACAGCATAAAACATATTAATACATAACAACGTATAAATACTCTCAAAAGGCTCGGCACATTTGAGTCAATCTGAAATCACAGCCAGTTTACCAACTTGGAGAACTTCATCATCATCGCGTGAGGAATGCCAGCTCTGGCTGCTGTGAGTTACGGCCACTGCTGGTCCCCAGTTCTGCACCTAGTTCACTTCTAGTTTCCCAGACTCCCACAGAGTTTCTCAAAAAATGGCTACAAAGCGGGAATAATAACAACACAACATTATATTGGCTGACCCTTCTATAAAACAAGAGACATTTATCACTGTCGGGCAGACTGGCAGACAGTTGCATCAGAGAAGTGATAGGTTTCAGGAAAATGCTTACTCCACTTTTTAAATTTTGCTCTGACTTTGCTGTGACCAGCACCAAATACAGAAGCAGCAGAAATCATGGCTGTGATGGACACAGTGACAAAGAGCGGCACACCGAAATTCCAGGGAGCTCTTACAGAGAGTCGAGATACAAAATCCAGTGATACATGACACGTGAGAAATAACAGCAACAACAAAAAAGGTACTTAAAGGTTGGCAACCTGTCATTGTCACTGTGGTCCTGCACCAGAACATGTCCAGTACAGTCCAGGACTGCTGTGGTGCTGCTGTGTCAGGCTCTGATTGTTGCTGTAGATGTCAGTGGAAGCTGAGACTGGCTGTGGTGAACAGAAGCCTCTGCTTAAATCAAGATCACCAGTTCAGACTTCTGATTTTAGAGAAATGGCTGAAAGAAAAGGTTTGCTTTGCAGATTAGGGAAAAACATATTTTTTCTTTGACTACAGTTTATAAACTTGTATTTAGGTTTACTTACCAAATCCCTTCACATGATAGTCAGCATAAATTTGGTGCCGAGTACCCAGAAAGCCACATTTTTTATAACCTGCATCTCCAACCTGCAATCCAGCCATCTTTCTCTATTATGGTAACTCTCACCTTAGTGATTCACAGATGAACCCTGAAAATTCCCAGCTGTCAGTTGCAAAACACGTATAAATATAACTTCTCTGAGTCTCAGAGCTTGCAAAGAGTTTTCCCTCTCGTAAGCACCTCCACAAAGGAAAGAAAAGAGAAGTTTTGTTCATCAGCTAAAAAAAAAACAAAAAGTAAATATAAGACTAGAGGTCCTCTGAGAATGTTTCCTGAGTGCACGTAAAGCAGAAACCACATTTTTTTAAAGAAAAAAAATAGTATTAAGAAGACTTTTTATTATATAAGTCAAAGTATTAAGTATGTAATACTTAATACTTGAGTATATAAGTCAAAATATTACAAACATACACATCCCTCCAAGTAAACTGAATTAAACATATGATTGAGATTAACATAACATTGAAATTACCATAACAAAAACCATAAAGTTACAAAAGGGAAAAAGAAGGAAAATTAAAAAAAGAAAAGTTAAATTAAGTAACAGCACTCCCAATCTATTACATTCATATTGTATATGATGTGGAAGTGAATATTATACCTATTATTGGTAATATCTAATTTGTCTGTATGGCCTAATAAAGGTTTTCCATACACCATATAATTTTTGAATATAACTTCTTGTAAATTAACGGATCTTCTCTAGCATCAGAAGGTGAGGAAGGTTGTTGATCCACATCTTAAGGGTTGGGGGGAGTTTTTCTTTCTACTTGAGGAGTATTTGCCGCCTAGCTATGTGTTGCAGGGCCATGATGCGTTTTACCTGATGGTAGAGATAAGTTGTCCCAAATATAGACGTAATGGCAGTGACTTCTATAGGTATTTGTAAAACATCTGAAAGAGTTTTGAATATTAATTGCCAAAAGTTGTTTAATTCTGAGCAAGACCAAAACATATATGAAAGGGTGGCTGGCATTACCCAGCATCAGTCACAAATATGGTCAATATTAGGCCTGAACTTTGCTAATCTCGCTTTAGACCAATGACGGTGATATAGAAGTTTAAACTGAGTTATTATGCGCTGTAAACATTTTGAGGAAAAGTGTATTCAATCCAAGGCACTTTGCCAGATTGCTTTGGTAAACTCCAGCTCTAATTTGTCATCCCATTGTTTCCTTATTGAGGTCAAATCTTCCATATTGTGTGTATATCTTTCCGATATCCTGTTTTAAGTCTGGTTTAAATTTCAGAGTGGAATTAAAGAGGGAATTAGGTGGCTGAGGTGGGAAGTTGATGAAGGATGCTCGTACAAAGCTGCAGAGCTGCAAAAAAAAAAAAAAAAGACTTAGGCATATTGAATTTAAGCATCACATTTAATCAAAGGATGCAAAGGTATTGTCAATGAATAGATTCTATATTGTGGTGACTCCTCTATTGACCCACTCATGAAAAGCTCTGTCTATATTTGATGGTTTAAATTGGTGATTTTTTTTTACTGTAGGAGCACAGGTGGGCAATTCACAGAGAGAAAAGGCTTGTCTAAGTGGTGTCAATATTCTGAAAGAGTGTTTTACAACTGGATTAAACGTGAACTTGGATATAGATTCCAAGAGAAGCAACTTCTACAGAGTAGAGAGTGTTTAGACAGGAGGAGTTTTCCAGTGGTTCCAGATGGCGACATCTTCCAGTATAGCATGGAGCTAATGTTAGCGGCCCAATAATAATATTGGAAGTCAGGAAGTGACATCCCTTCATGTTGTCGATGTCTCTGTAAAATCTTATTACGTATTCTGGATTTTTTCTTATTCCATATGAAGCCTGATATTAATTTGCCCACTGTTGTGTTGTGAAAAAGGACCTGAATAGGAACACTTTGAAAAATGTAAAGAAATTTCAGAACATTAATTTTACTTGTGTTGATTCTGCCTCCCAGTGACAGGGGGAGTAGATCCCAACGTTCCAGATCCTGTTTGAGGTTAGTTAATAATGAGGCAAATTAAAAATAAATATATTTAAAGCAATGTTTTGTCCAAATTCCCAAGTATTTACATTTCTGTGGACTTATTTTAAGGGGAGATGAATCAAGGTCGAGCATTTTAGCTGCTGTATTTACTGGTATAATTTCACATTTTTGTAGATTAATTTTGTATCCTGATATCTTGCTAAACTTTTAAAGCAAATACAAAGTGTTTGGTAAACTAGTTAAAGGGTGGGACAGATATAAAAGCAAATCATGGGCATATAGGGTCTAAACCATATCTCTGTGTTCCCCTCATACCAGCCTCACCACGAGGCGCTAATTGCAATTATGCAATTAGCGCCTTACGGGACAGGCTATAATCCTGTCAGGTGCCACGATGAAGAGAGAAGTATGGGGAAAGGTTATTGCTTGTTTGAACAGCTGCCAAAGAGGAGGAGTACAGGACCTTGGTCCATGATATGAGTCCATTACCAAAGCCAAATTTTGTGAGGGTGTAGAAGAGGTAATCCCAGTCCACCCAATCGAACGCCTTCTCTGCGTCGTGATATAAATATTTTGGGAGTATTGGGCGAACTGGAACCATAAATGTTATGGTTAAAAAAGGAGTGTTGACTTGAATAAAGCCTGTCTGGTCCTCTGCTGTAATGGAAGGCAGAACCGCTTCTAAATGGTTGGCTAGCGTTTTGGAGAGGATGTTACTGTCTAGGTTCAGGAGTGAAATGGGACGAAATGAGCCGTAATCTAACAGATCTTTATCTTTTTTAGGGATAAAAGAGATGACTGCTTGTCGCATGGTTAAAGGAGGGAACCGGTGGAATGTGATTCTACAAATATATTAAGCATTATAGGGGCAAGTTTGACTGCACAATCTTTGAAGAACTCACTCAGGAACCCGTCGGGTCCTGACTGCTGGAGATTTTCCAGCTTGCATGGATTTAATTGCATTAATAACTTCTTCTGCAGAAAACAGTCCATCTAAGTTGGATGAATTACTGTTTTTGATTGCAAACAGCTGATATAATTTCCTGATTGAAACATTACTCATTGATTCTGTTGTTTACCCCATAATGTGTCAAATATTTTTAGAAACATCTGCTTGTTCTCGCGGATTCTTGCTGTGATGAATCACTAATGTTCTACGAATGCAAATAGATCATGTGCATCTTGTGTACAGCTTGCAAGATGAGACCACTACTGCTGAGGTCTTTACATAATGATATGCTGAACTGCTGTTTGATCAGAAAAGCCTAACTTGCTCAAGCGGAATAAGAGACACGTGTAGGAACCTCTGAGCAGAAAACGGAAATGGTTCAGTGAAAGTAAAGCGCTGCGCCTGACCAAGGGCCGGCACTGTGGGTCATACCGTCACTTTCTCCTGATGTATTGTGAATGTTCTGGTGGGAGAAGCCAGTGGATAAATTGAATTACTTCACCTTTTTTCCACTCCCTTTCATTTTTTCTTAGCTTTAGGTATTAGGACCTAGCATCAGCCTATATAACTCAAGGGAAAAAAATGACCAAAAGTTAACTTCAGACGTTAGATTTATTAGCTTCAATAATATTCTGAAAGCTACGTTTTCTACAGTTCAAGTCAGTTTAGCATCTTTATTATTGCTTTGTTATTGTGTCTGTGTTATTTAATTAAATCATAAAAAAACATGAGATCAATAATAAGCTTAATTCTTGATTATGTTAAAATCCAATTTCCTGTGGCTTTTTCTCATTTTCCTTGACTGAAGTGGGAATTTCTTTAGGTGATAAATATTTATTAATCTGGAAAATATACAGGAATCCCATTACTTCTTTGAATCTGTAATATCACTTGTTCAGTAGGTTGCTAAATAATTAATCTTTGATACAAACTATTATGGTGTAAAGAGTACGAAACTGTAACAGGACAAACTCCAGAAATACACAATTTAGGGAAGTAAAGAAGGTAAAGTTTGCTTTACATTTCTTTTGACTGTATGTCATTGCATAGGAATCTTTACTCTTCATTTTCAGAAAAGTAGATTTTTATGAATTTCTGTTAGCTAATTGTTGGATTACAAGCCAAAATATTTTACATCCTCTAAATAGTAATGAGTTGAATGCCTGCGGCTGATATACCTAATTTCTAAAACAGGAAGAAAAAATAAACTAAACATTTTTGTAGACACATGAAAAGATCGTAGGCATTTATACACAAAGCGATTTATTTGGTGTTAGCTCTTAACTTATGATACATTGTTTTTTACAAACTTAAAACAGATGATCCATAACAGAACAAAAAGCTAATGAAAAAAAAATATTTACATAAATATACCATAAGTGAGTTGTAACATACTAACAATTAACTTAATACAGGTATAATATAAACGCTCCCTTTTTCCCTTCATTTCACTCAAAAACTAAAAAACAAATTAACATTTTCTAAAACATGTCGTTTTTCCGCTGATATTGTCTTGCAAGTCCAAGCAGTCCAGGCTCATAAACACTGTTCTTACACTTACAAAAACAGACAAACCTTGTTCCAATCTACTCTGAAATGTGCAGCCCCTATTAATAATTTAGAAGCAACTAGTGTGGAAATGTGATTTTTTTTTTTTAACAAGCTGTTGATTTTTTTGTAGATAAGACTTCTGCTCACAGCCTTGTAAATGCAAGGATGCATATGAGTCGAAGTCACCGTTTTCTGAGCTAACAGCAAATTTATATTCCTACTCGTTGGTGAAGGTAATGACATCATAGGGGATGCCCTGCTGCTGCAGCTGCTCCAGCTGTTCAGGAGTAGCCTCAGTGTAAAGTGTTTGCGTCTGCCCCATGGCTGCGTCTGCTACAGCTGCAAGAAAAAGTTTTAGATTTTCAGTATAAAGTGAAGCCTGCGTGCTGACGGGACAACTCTTTTTCACAAGATTGCTCTCATTCTTCAAGGTATCGATCTTTAATGACCCTGTGAAAAAGTCAATTAAACTAAACGAGGCAGGAAGAGCGTTAGGTTTGGGACCCAGGAATGTACAAACAATTCGGTCTCCTTTGCACCAGAGTAAGATTGCACCAAGACATCAAAAAGGAGCCAGAACAGGGATGGTTTCAGCAATGGCTCAGCGAGTTCTCCTGGGGTGCTGGATAGGAGAGCCTGGTAGCACCAGTGGTAGGGTATCCATAATGCGACCTTCAGGGACCTACCCGTCTTGGTCAGAGACAGTTAGAAGCAGGGCTGACTACATAAAGGATGGCTGTGTGCAAGACCTTTGCACACAGAGGTCTGCATGTGCTGCACTTCCTGTGGAAAAGGACTCTCAACCGGGCAGAAGTGCACACACCTCCAAATTGGGCATATACTATAAAATAGAGGAGAGGGTTGAGCTTGTAATTTATTCACTCTGCAGTTCAAACAATGTGTTGCATTTGTGATGCTTTCAAAGAGAAGCCCTGGCATCCACTGTAGGGTTGATGAGGACGGAGGAAGTAAACAGCAGCCCACATAATGTAATGTATGTTTTGAAATAGTTTGGTGCAACTAAAAAGAAACACAAATCTTCAGGTTTAAGTGATGGTGGTAGCATTGTAATAAAATATCAGCGTCCGTAGTACTTAAATTTCAGGACGGTCCAAAGAGAGTTGATATTTGATTAATTGATTATTTTTTTTATATCTGCCATGGTCATGAAAATCTTAGGGTAGTTAATCTGGTATGAAGGAGTCCTTGATCATAATCTTTTTTATGTTACAAACTATAAAAAGTAAGTGATGTGCATATAAAATAATATAATCCGTGACTCTTTTCCACCCAGCTAACCTGTGACAGCAGAATGGGCAACAGCTTCCAGGTCCTCAGCGTTCACCATGTGAGCCTCCGAGCTGATAGGTACGTACTGGATCTGCCCGTCATGACTTACAGCAATCTATGCACACGCACGACAGAACAAAAAGACAAAAAAAAAAATGTCTCACTGCAGATAATCCAGCCTCAGCTACTTCCCTTTAACCAGTTTAATTGCTCTATATTAGGTTTGAATAGATTGAAATCTGCCTTACCGGTTGCTCATGCTCGTATTGGATGACTTGTCCATCAGGCATCTGGATGACAGAAAACACCCTCAGGCACTGGAGGCTTTTATCCGTAAAAGGGATTAACGGTTAGAAATTAAGCATTGCTCACCTGTATGTGGTTCCCATCAGCAACTACAACATACTCCTGGGGAACTATGTGCTCAACTCCATCCTGTGAGATGATGTACTGAACCTGAAACAACAAATATCAAATATATTGCAGCTTGAAACTTCATAAATGTAAATAATGTATTACATGTGACCATGTGATGTTTAGTTTCTTATTAAAATGACATAAAATCAAGCAAAATATACTGAAAACTTTGTATAGGGTTTTACCGACATAAGAAACTTTTCAAACAAAGAATATTATTTTACTGATTTATAAAGCCTTTCCCTATAGTTTGGCAAACAACATCTAACTCCTGAAGCCCAGAGGGGTTTAGGAGTAATTTCTGCCTGAAATTACATACCTGATATAAATCAAGTACCGTACAGCTCCAAAGTTATAAAGTGTAAACATAAACTTTTAGTATTTGTGTGAAGCTAAGGCACTAAAGAGTATTTTCCAAGTGGAACCACTATTGCAAATGTCACTATGTCTGATGTATAGGTGATTAAACAAAGTAAAGAAAAAAAAAAAGAAATCACATTTTCTGAGTCTCGCCTAAATATTTTTCAAAGTAAACACAGCAAAACTACATTAAAACCCTTTTTGGGGTGGAGTTAAGCATGCCTGGGCAGCGCAGGATTTTTCTGAGAGTCAGCAATCTTTGATAGACAGTTAAATGGAATCTTGTGTGTTTAAAGTGCTGTAAAACCAACATTAAAGCCTCCTCCCGGAGGTTTTTAGGGAAACAAAAGTGACTGTTTATAATATACACATGAGATAGAGCTCAGCTGGCAATTTGTAGAGACACCACAGACTTTTTGTGGCCATCAACAAGCTTCTGGCTTAATTCTGGTTGGATGTTTGAGCGCACTTCTTGTCAGATTTGGTAGAGTTCATTTAAATTGGTTGGTTTCCAGGCAAGGATACAGCTTTTAAGCATAAATTGTCAACAGCGTTGAAGTTGGAGAATATCAAAGGCTATTTTAGACTAGTCTCCTTTGTGCTGAAATTCAGATTAGTCCTTATTTATTATTATTTTGTTGTTGTTATGTTATGTGTTTGGGACCAGACAGCAGACAACTGTGTCCACCATTAGTATATGGTTTGTGATTTAAGGTAAAGAATTTGGTGGTAGTCCTCCTACATTGTTGCATCCAGTTCCTCCAGTGCACCTGTGCTCCTGGCACTGAAACAGCCCCACATCATGGTGCTACCACCACCATTCTTAAGGGTCTATACAGTTCTCTTAGGTTTTTCTTCCAAACATACTTCTTGTCATCATATCCAAGCAGCTCAATTTTCCATTGGAAAACTTTGCTCCTTAGAACATTTGCCTTTTCTATGAAAGTAGTAATAAAGTGTTTCTTTTGTAGCCAAGACTTCATTCTTAGTCAGCAGCACCCTTTCAGTCCATGTTGTTAAATACTTTTGTTGGTGATATTGACGCTGGGTAATATCACGGGTGGCTTGAACCTCTGTGATTGCTGGGTTTTCTGTTGATATTATAACCAAGCATTTTTTTCTCTTCCCAGTTGGGTCAAATGGTGAAACTTAAACACAAGAGGATTTTCTGACGGAACAATGATCCCAAACATATTAAAACTGGTTCTGGAAAGAATAAAGCTTGCTAACGTCACACAAGGCACATTTAACAAATATAAGTTTTCTTTAGCGAGACAACCCTTTATCACGTTGAGCCTGTGTGGTTAAGAGAAAATCCACAGTAACTTTATACTTTAGCACCTAATTCTTGCTTCCAAATACATTATATTGCTGAACCATCACTCAAGGTGAGTGGTTGTAACCTCCTGATCAGAACAGCGTGGTCCAAAGAAAGAGTGAAATGCCTCTTACTTCAGCCACTTGGTTATCTCCAGTCATCAGGTGTTGAACAGTCTGACCGTCTATGGTGGTTATCTGCTGGATGTATGAACCTTCCTCCTGGTGAATGCACAAAGAAATGCAGCTATTCAAACCAGCAAAAATGGTCTCTCTGGAGAAGTAAATGACCATTTTTGTAAAGTTACAGTAAAGAGTGTTGGTGCTGGTACCTGGTCTGACAGCGTCTGCTCTTGAGACACAATAATGTGATCCTGGCTCAGGGCCTGCAACCGCTCTGGAGTGATCGCTGTCTGATGTGCCTGCAAGGCTGTTGCAAAAACAAATAGAAACATTCTTTTATGTTTCATAAGCAAAAAGTGCAGACATCTGTGTTTGGTCAATTTTTCGTTGTTGCAATGATGCTTATTGGCCATTTTATTTCCCTTTAAATGATGCAACTGTGGTAAGAAAAATGCATTTCTGGGTTGAGCAGCAAAGCTGAGCATGCTGTTTGTCCCAACAAAAACCTCTCTGCCAATGTGAAAACAACCTCTGGGGCACAAATGAGATCTTTGACCTAATGGGGGACCACTCTGTCAGCAATTGACTTTAACTCAACAGGTTATTTTTGTTCAAGTTGGGCTTTAACTAGCCCTCAATTAGTTACTTCCCTAACAGCGTATGGGCCAATAGTTAGCACCAAAAAGCCAACGTGGAATTACTTGAAATGATAGACAACAACGAACACAGTTAACCCCCCTAACCCTAACCAAGTGTTTAAAGGGGTTGTAGTCTGGACGGCAGACAGGCCACATACCAACCCCCATAATTTCTGGAGGTAATCTCTGATAAACCCTGCTCTCTGGGGCGCAAGCATTGACATCTCCTCTTGATTCTGTCAAAAGAGCGGAGACATGAAATCACCTCTAAGCAGAATGTCATCTCCTTCTGACTTGATCACCACCAATGATGAAAAACCCTTTATTCCAGTGACCGGGGAGTCAACCCACGCCATTATAGCGCCTCCATCTAACGCTGTTTAGCATTTGGTCAGTCTTTTATGGCCACACAAACCAATCTCTTCTGCTTAACCCACAAATGCCTTTTCCTTACAAATGCGGCACCATTTTGTAGTCTTGCTTAGATAAATTTAAACATATGTTTGCTAAACTGATCTGCCAGTCCAAAATAAAAAGTCCTTGTCTGTGAGTGTTTCTCACACTGCAGGGTGGCTAAGGCCTCTTCGTCACTGTTCACAATGATCGTTTGCTGAGACGCGTTTCTGAGGCTTTTGCGAGTGGGATGATCCTGACTGTGGAGACGCTCCATGTGGAACTTCAGATGGCCATTACGGTTAAACCTTGAAGAGAGAAAAACACAAAACACAGTCAAACTTCCAGCTGCTTAGCACGTCTCATCCTTAAATCTTATTCAAAACGTGTGCTTCCAACCTTTGCCCGCAGTGTTTGCAGGTGAACGGCTTCTCGTTGGTGTGGGTCATCATGTGCCGGCGCAAGTCTTTCTTATTCTTTGAGGCAAAGCTGCAACTTGGACACTTGTGGGGGCGCAGGTAGGAGTGCATCCCCATGTGAGACTGAGGAGAGCATGCAAAACGATCTCTACCATGTGCTTGATACGAAACAGTGCCGAGATTAGCAATAATAAATATAGGAAAAAGAAACGAGCATGAAGCCGCTGCTGAGAGCCACACCTTCACTTCGGGCCACGAGGTCGACGTAAAATCACAGTCAGGACACTTGAAAGTGTTGGGATCCAAGTGCGCCCTCTTGTGGTTCTCCATGTCGGAGCGACCGTTGAACGACTCCATGCAGATGCGGCAGGAAAACCTCTTGGTGCTGGGGGAGCTCACCGCAGTGGGCGAGGCTGGAGCTTCACTGCTCAGCTAGCAGGAGAGAACAAGCAGACGAGTGTGAGAAACGAGAAACTCCATGCATGCATACACACCATAACATAAACGCACTGATCGTGTCATTACCTCTACTTGCTGCAGTACGCCATCGGCCAGGGCGGAAGTGAGATAATACTTGTCACTTTTCAGGTTCTCTGATGCAGAGACTTCTAAACCCTGACTGCTTTCATCAACACTGTAAAACAGCAGTTTAACAGGATTACAACGTGAAAACACGCGTTAGGACAGTAACAATTTAAATGTACTCCCTAAAACCAGATATTGCGTCGGTAATCAGACAAACTGAGACAGTGTTTAGTTATGTTACCTGTATGCTGGGCTGTGGATTTCTCCAGCAGACTCTTCTACTACACTGAACTCCCCTCCATCCTCGTAGGTTCCTATAGCAATGTGGGTAAGCTCCCCGCTTTCAGAGGTGGCTGCCTCGTAGGCCTCCTGCAGCACCGCTTCACCATTCTCAGAGACATGAAACGTCATGATCTTCTGACCTTGGCAGGGTGCAACAGTCACAGCACTTACTGCTGCCCTTTCAACTTCACTTCCTTCTGACTTCAGCACTGCCACCTGTGGAGCATGAGGAGATCATTTACCTACACGCTGTGCATATCTTACCATTCAGATCCTTGCAAAACTATGAATACCCATTGAACTTTTTAGCTGCAGACTTTAATGTATCTTTTTGAGATCTTATGTAATTGGCCAACACAAAGTAGTGAATAATTGTGAAGCGGAAAGAAAATGAAACGTGGTTTTCCAAGAAGTGTGGGAAGAATAAATCAAATTTGGTGATATCAGCTATATTCAAAGGTCACCTGATTACTAAAAGAGACCACCTTTGTTCTTTCCAGGTGTCAGAGGTTTGATAGAGATCAAACTGCATCGCACAGACTTAAGACACACAGCTGACGGGTCAGGGAGGAGAATGTGGGGAAATTTAAAGCCAATTTAGGTGCCAAAACAAGTTCTATCCCACGGTTTACAATGCAAAGTGTCTGAGTGAGGCACAACTGGAAACCAACCAAGACACTTAAACTTGCCTGTCAGGTAAGGAGAGCATAGTCAGGGAGGCGTGGTGAAAGAACAGCCGTGCATTTAATTTTCTTTTGTTGCCCAGAAAATACAGTGCAGGTGTTAAACAGCTCTGTGGGGACATTGCAGAGAAATCCGAAATCCTGCAAAAAAAGGACAACAGCACCTTCTGCTGTTTGGTCTCTACCTGCAGTCAGTATTATGAGTAGGAAGATATTCTCTGTAAAATCTAAAAAAAATAATATGTTCTACTTATTTGGAACGAACTGTAAGACTGTAAAAGTACAGAAACCCTGAGGTCTTTAAAATCAAGATTAAAACATTTGCCTTTGGCTATTTTAGTTCAGCTGTTACCTGAAACATCATTAGTTTAAGTTTGGAGTTCAACTGGTTTTAAAATCAAAAACATTTTCCTATTTTGTTTTATTTTGTTCCAACTGTTTTTTTTAACTATCTTTTATTCTGTTTTTATTTTCCTATGTTTTAATCATATAAAGCACTTTGCATTGTCCTTGCACTGAAATGTGCTATACAAATAAATTTGCCTTGCCTGAAAATTTTCATAATATTTTCAGCTCATCTATTTAAAGTCTTTGTATTTCATTGATGACGAGGTTTATGGGTAGCTAGAAGTAAATATGTGCCGTCTTTCCAGAGAGAGAACATGCTGGGTCTAGTTTAACCTGTTGTTTTGACTGTGGGGTGTGTCAGGCTAAAAGCTTTTTATATTGTTGCTAATACTATATAGTTTAAAAATGTGGCAATATTAAAAAATTCTAGAATGTATTTTTTTTTCTTCTGCAAAAAGGGTGGGGGGGGGGGCGTAACAGACAACATTTAACATGCCTTTTGGATAAATAAAGGGTTTTTGAATCAAATTAATTCTTCAGTAGGGACACGGAGGAGTAGAGGGGAACATGGATAAAGCTAAAAAAAGCTAGGTAAACTTGAAAGAGTCTGCAAAATTAATTGGACTGGGATGGAGGTCCACCTTCCATCACGGCAATACAGCGAGAGATGCAGTGGGAGGGTCATGATTAAAGCATGTTATGGTCTGATCAAACCCAAGACCTGAATCCAACCCAGGTGTGGCATAACTTTAAAATGTTGATGCTCACAAGCACTTTTTATCCATTCTGACAGAACTTGAGCTATTTTGCAAAGAATGGGAAATGTGTCAGTCTAAACATGACAAGCTCGTGAATATCCATCCTAATACATAAAATCCCACTAAATTTATTGACGTCTGTGCATGAAACTTGACAAGCTTTGGGGACATTTGGGAAGGTATGCATACCTCTGCTAAGCATTATTCTGAATGTTTTCTACGCGAGTAAAATTACAAATTTTGACAAACCTGCAAAGAGTCTCCAACAACTTCCCGAGCATTGCTCATGTTTAGCAACAGATCCAAGGCATTTTGAGCAGTCAGACCACCAGATTCATCTGAGGAAGAGATTTAGGCAAAACATTAAGTTAGTCTATCACATAAATACTAGAAAAGTGTCTTACTAAATACTACCTGACCATGTTCATAGATGATAGTTGTATTTCCCAATGCATCCTGGGTCACTGAAGCTTTTTCAATGCGCTGCATAGCTTGTAGCGTCTCAGGATCCACAGTAATCTAAAGAAAGAAGTTGGAAAAATGACCAAAACGGAGTAAAAAGCAAAGAGACGTGTTCCGGGTACTAAAAACACCTGAAATGGACTCACTATAGTGTTCGGTGATGTTGGATTGTCGTTATGCTGTTGTTTGAGGTCCTCGATCTGCTGCAGGGTGAAGAAGGGTTTCCGCCGTCTTCTCACTGGCTCCTCGGGGTGAGCCAGTGACCACTCCTCAAAGGCCTCCGGGTGGCGACACTGCACATGGAGACGCAGGTTCTTCGTGTGTTTGGTGGTGAAGTGACACATGTCACAAGAGAACGGTTTTTCCCCTGCAGAGAGACACACACAATAACACTGAACATCGCAGAGGGTGAAACGTAAAGAGGCCAGGAGATCTTGACTCAGATGCCAACCTGTGTGTTTGATGGCCATGTGTGAGACCAGGAACTCCTCTTTGGACGTGGAATATTTACAGTAGTCACACTTGAAGGGCCTGTCGTTGGTGTGGGAGAGCTGATGGTTCAGCAGCTGCTTCTTGTTTTCACACGTAAAGTCGCAAAACTCACACTTAAACCTGGAAAAAGCACATGAACATGAATTTAAAAAAAAAAAATATATATATATATATATATATATATATATATATATATATATATATATATATATATATATATATATATATATATATATATATATATATATATATATATATATAAATCAGAATCAGCTTTATTTGAACATGGTTGCGCACACAAACATATATTTGAATTGTTATTGTTTTTCTGTTGCAATTTTGCTTGTGAAAAAGCAAAGAAGAATGGCTGAGAAAGGGAAGATTTAAATACTGACTTGTCTCCGAGACTTTGGATGTGGGTCAACAAGTGCATCTTGAATGTGTACCTCTTCTTGAAGGATTTGCCACACTGCAGAAAACAAACCAAAAAAATGAACAAGAAATCCTCTTTGCACGCAGAAGATTGTGGCATTAAAACAATTTTTGCTAAACTGTGGAAAAGAAAATTCCCCAGACCTTGTCACACATGTGTGGTTTCTCTGAGCTGTGGGTTTTCATGTGCTGGGTCAGTCTCTTTTGCATGGGGTACACCTTGCTGCACACAGGGCAGGGGAACTCCAACACCTTGGGAGCCTGCAGGAATGAAAACAATAACCATGTTGCTGTTAAATAACACAGAGCTATGGAAACGAAAAGACCTTCCCACTAAAATGGAAACTAGCAGCAGTGACATTAATCCTAAACAGTGGCAACTTTAGAAATCGGGGCTTTCTGCCCCGGGCGGCACGTCCTGCGGGGCGTCAAGAGGCCAAACAGAGATTTTCTCAGTTACACCTTGAACAAGTTTTCTGATTCAAGTTGGTAGCTGATTCACAGTTTATTATTAAGTGCCAAACAAAATTTGCATTTCTGTTTTTTTCTAATAGTCTGGGCAGTATTTGACAATATACTTAATTTACAATCTTTTTATTAGCCTATGGGGTAGATTAAGGGTGCTATTCATGCAACATATGTCAATGGTGCTAAACAGAATCATTGACCAGCAACAACATTACTTATATTTACAAAGATATTAACACATTTAAAAAAAACTCTTAAAGGCCTCTCAGTCAGGGATATTTAAAAATGTATATTGGCACCAAAAGCTCCTTTATATTTATCATCCTTTGTGTTTTTATAATCTTCTTTTATATTATGCTTAATAACCGTCTGATGTCATTCTGTCAATAATATTATGTAAAGTGTTTTACATAATATTCACTCACTGGACAGAAATATAACAAATTATATATGAGCCTTTTTTTAAGAATTTTATTTCCTGATCAGGGGAAAATGTATTGCCTTAGTAAGTTACTTTCAGGGGCGTTAGGGATCTTTAAAGCACTTAACAGTCGGCTTTACATCTCACACAGATGTTTCCCTTTCAGTCGAAGATCTCAGACAAGCACTCTGAAGAGCATGCTAAATATTACTCACCAACTCTTTTTTTCTTTTCCTGTAAAATAATAAAGATCTAATTAGTTGCAATCTCAGAAAAGATGGGAAATGTTGATTTTAAATTTGTTAAACAAGTTAATTACTTCTCTTTGCTGTGAACTATTGAGTGTCGAAGGACATCTTTATTGTAAACACTTGAGTAATCACACTCTTCGCATTTGAACGGCTTTTTCCCCTCGTGATTGAACATGTGTTCCTGTAAAAAAAAAAAAAAAAAAAATAATGAAAAGTATCTGTGATTGTAAATTATTGGGATAATATTGGGATTGCGACTTGCTTTGTTTCTACAGACCTTCAGTGAAGACCAGCGCTTACAGCGATAGCTGCACTGCAGGCACTTGAAGCGCTCCGGGTCATTCCCTTCATGCGAGTCCACATGAAAGCGCAGGTCCTCCTGAGTCAGGAAGCGTGAGCCGCAGATCCAGCAGTTGTGGGGTCTCAACAGAGGTTTGAGGGATTTATAGTACCGACTGGAACACAATGAAGACAAATTACCTATTTGTGTGGGGTTTTTTTTGCACCGCTAATGAAAACATGGAAATACTTTGGTGCTTACTTGCGATTTATATATTTCCTATATTTCTTGCGTAGGAAGCGTTTAGATGGTCTGCCGCGTTTCCTCGGGAGGAACTCCTCCTCTGGTTGGGAGTTTGATGAAGGGTCTTTGTTCTCAGAGTCCGATTGGCTAATTGCTACCTCAACTGTATACTCTTTAATCTCTCCAACCAGAACCTGGCCCAACCCGGAAGAGCTCGCCTCCTCGGATGCAGAGGGATCCCCACTAGGTCTGGACCGCTTGGAAACGCTTTCCGCCTCTGTGACAAACATCGGACAATGAGGAAGGAACTGACAGTGATCTAAAAGGTTGAAGTCATGTTATGAAACCAGTGTCTCACCTTTGCTGCTGTTGCCTTCGTCATAAATGTTGTATTTCCTCGGGCGGCCGACCTTTCGCCGAGGAAACCTCTGAGAAGAGGAGGATATGGGCGTAGAGGGGTTCTTCAGACAAGTTGAAGGTCTTCCTTTGATGTTCTGATCTACTGGGCTGTAATCGCTATCCTCTGGAGTTAGACGGAAGAGCATCGTCAAGGTTATCATGCCTCGCAAAAATATTCACAGCACTTCAACTTTTCGCACATTTTGCAAAATTAAAAATCACAAACTTCAACGTATTTTGAGCTCATGTGCGACACACCAACAGAACATAGCACACACTGGTAAAGAGAATTTGATATATTGTATTTCAAAATGTTTCTAAATATAAATAAGGCAAGTGTGCTGTGCATTTTCATTTAACTTGCTTTACTCAGACATCAATGAATAAAATTGTGAACAATTAATTGCTGTCACCATACTTCCCCTAATAACAAATTTAAATCTGACCTGAAGACCCAGCTCTTTGCGTTGCCGTTTGACCCACTACACTGCAAAAATGGGACTAAAAATAAGTTAAATGTTCTTAAAATTAGTGTATTTGTCCTTGATTTGAGCAGGTTAAAGAAGATGATTTGCCAATGGAAAAAGATTTTTGCACTTAAACATCTCCGTCATCTTATTTCAAGTGCAGGATGTCTAATTATCTTATTTTAGGGGTCAAAATACTCATTCCATTGGCAGATAATGCTCAAATCAAGGATAAATACATGAACTATAAGAACATTTTACTTATTTTTAGATCCGTTTTTGCAGTGTATAGGATTCTGGTTTTTTTGTTTTCCTGAGTTTGTTTACTTTTAAGGATACTTTCACGTGTGTTTTACTCTACTTTTCAGTATTTCCTTCTGTTTTATTTACAATGTCTTTATGTTCAACCCGCTACTTATTGCTTGCAAAGTAAATAAAGCTGGCTTGGCTTAGCTGTGTGTAATTGTAATCTTAGCTTAAATACAGATCATCCGCCTAAACTGATAGGACACGCAGGGAGAGCATTGGTCAGAAATGCAGGTCCACGGTAACTCTGGAGGAGCTAGTTCACCTTCCCTACATATACAGCCAGAGGTACAACAGAGCTAAATACAACGGCTTGCCACACCTTACAGATATTTGTTTGAAAAAACTTTTGAAAATCACGTTTTTCTGTCCACTTCACGCGCACATGCTATTCTGTTCTGGTCTACTTGATAAAATGCTGGTAAAACGCACAGACGCTGTAAATGTAAATTCTATGAACTACTCAAAGACGGGAGGATATCTGCATGATGTCAACAGAAAACCTTTTCTCACTCACCTTCTGGGTCATCCATGGCACCAGCGTCGACGATATCATCATCCTCTTCTTCTTCCGGCTGCGGTTTGACGGCAGCCTTCGCCTCCTCTGCCCTCCTCCGTTCCGCCTCCTCCCGCTCTGCTTTTTGACGAGCCAGCGTCTCGCTTTTAGGGGGTCGCCCACGTTTCCGCTTCATCGGCGCGTCACCTGAACAAAATTTGAAAACTCAAAACTGCTGCTGCTGCTACGGTGTCAGCTTGGTCGGTGGCGGACGGCGTGGCTGGGATCCTTACCGGCAGGCTTGAAGTGTTTGTCCCTCATGTGGTTGATGAGCGTGTCTTTGGAAACGCTTTTGTACGGACACATCTTGCACTTGAACTGCTGCACTATCACCACCTCCATCATCTCCTCTAACTCGGCCAGGTTTGGTTGGTGGTCTCCAGAGCCCCCCGCCTCGGCCGTGGTCTCAACGTCCCTGGAGAACCCAGGTTCTTCGTGGGAGCCCTGAGGCTCCTCTCGGCCGGGGGAGCTCTGTTGGGCCAGCTCAGGTTCTTGATTAGAAGCATATGTGCCGCTGCTGCTGATGTACAGACCGGGCTGGCTCTCGTTACATTCCAGCGCCTCAGGGAGGCCATTCGTGCCTGCCGTGTCTGCCAGCGGGTGGTCTGACGAGGAGCTGTCATCGTGATAAAAGGACGCCTCGGGGCCGTTGCTGTTCTCCGTGTAGCACGAGTGCTGTGGCTGCTGCTGAGAGTGCTGCGGCTGATCCGGGTCCTGGTTCTGCTCATCGTCGTCGTCGTCGTCGTCGATGTTGTCACGTCTGGCTTGATAACGCGAACAGCCGGGCTGCTCCGAGTCTGCGGCGGCAACGCATTCCCCTCCAGACTCCCCTGCGTACTGTCGGCTCGTCTGGTTCCGGTGGTCGGCGCTGCTGTCGATGTAGCTGCGCGAATGATGCGGCTGTTCTCTGTCATCTGCTGCGCGCTGGAGATACCCGGTGCTGCAATCAACCCCGTAGTGACTTCTGCTGGTGGGGTTTGAGTCCGCTCCGCTGTATTCCACGTATCCAGGCAGTTCCTGGCTACTGGTATTCCCTCTGTAGTAAGGGAAGCCTGACTGGGAGCGAGTCTGGTCGGGTTCCTCTCCCGAACACTCCAGAAACGACGATGAAGACTCTTCGGTCTGGTCGGGACCGTCCGCGCTGCAGTCCATATACTGGGATGGGTGGGAATGTTGGGGCTGGTCGGGCTGGCTGCTGGTCTCTTCTCTGTAACCAGAGTGGCCCGGATGGTCATCGGGCTGGTCTGGCTCAGGACTGCCCTGCGGGTCTCCCTGATCCTGGCAGGTGGATGTGGGGCCGTCAGCATGAGCTTCTATGGCTACACGGTTGGACATGGCCGAAGACGACATGTGGGCTACCATAGGAGCCCCTTCAACATAAACGATAACAGAGACAGGTGTGACAACTTAGTTTTGTGCAGTGAATATAGAACCAAAAAGTAAATGTGATCTTTTTGCTGGACTGAAATACTTGGAGTCCATGCTTTACGTTCATACGACATGCAGCCACATAATGATTACGATAATTTACCTGCTCTGCAAACAAACATTAAATGAAGAACATTTAAATTGAATGATGAAACTTGCTTACCGTCATCTGGTCCTTGTAAAATCAGGTACTGGGTGGTTTCTGCTCCTCCATCCTCTGCGCTGGTCACAGCTATACAACCTTAAATAGAAAACCCAGCAGTAGTCACACACATTACCAGGATTCTGAGTTTTTACATGATGGACCAACGCAAGAAGGAAAAGTATATATGCTTTTTAATTAAAAAATAAATTAAAATCTGTATATAAATGCAGATTGTTACTAAATATACTTTAAATCGAGCCCCCTTCACTCTGATACCCACAGATAAATAACAGCCAGCGCAACTAAATGCCCATAAGAAGTCCCATAATTAGTAAACTAAGTTCTGCTCAACTTATTCTTGCAAAAATCCAGCTGTTATGTTAAGGACTCAGAGGTTTGTCAGAGAACATTAGACAACAAACAGCATCACGAAGACCAAGAATCATTGCAGATAAGTCAGGGGAAAAACTTCACATGTCACAGAGCGTCACCCATCACCAAAAAAATGGTTAAAGGTGCAACACGGCAGTAAACCTACAAAAAGATTCCTGACCACCTAAACTTGAAGGCTGGGAGAGGAATGCATTAATCAGAAAAGAGCCAGGATGCTAAGCATCTCTGCAGAGATCCAGACCTCGGGTCAGAGAATATGTCAACAGAGGATAAGTGTTAGTTGGAAGAGTGGCAAGAATAAAAGCATTGTTGAAAGAAAGTCATACGAAGTCCTGTTAGTCACACGCAAACTGGTGGAGAAACTTGAACTGCAAGTAGCAAGAACCAGCATGATGCTAGGGGGATGTCTTTCTTCAGGATGGAGCTTAAAAAACAACAGAGGCTGGGGTGTAGTTTCATCTTTCAGCAGAACAACCACCCTAAATGTACAGCCATAGCTGCAATTAAACGATCAAAGCATTTCCATGCATTAGAATAGTCCAGTCCAAGTCCAGACCTAAATCTGTTAACAATGCCAAGTCTGACGCACTGCTTTTTCTCAGGCTATTACATACATTCCCAATAAAATATACTGCCAATGGCGGTTATAACATGACAAGACATAAAAAGCTTTAAAGGTATGAATAATTTCCCAAGGCTTAATACTCTAGGACAAAAAGTGATACGTCGTTATTCAGAAGTACCGTTCATGAGATCAGGACCGATGGTGGACTCGATGATCTTGTCAATGGCAGACCCCAGATCTGATGAGGTAGAGGCAGTGGAGTCCGAAACCATCATGGCTCCATCAGACACCGCACTGGAGTGGACCAGCACTTGAGCCGACTCAGACACCAGCACTGACTGGGTCACCGTGGAGACGCTGGACACGCTGGTGGACTGAGCCACGGAAGACGAGTCTGGGAGATGAACGGAGGAAACTCGGACATCTGTACTGGAGCTGGTCTCTGGGATGAACACCTGGAAAAGAAGGGCGAACGGCACGTTTGTCTTCTGATGGCTTAAATGCCTTCAGGTCTTCCGCCAGAAGTGTACTTGGAGAAAACCTTACCACGAGTCCTTCCGAGCTCTGTCCCACGTGACAGTCCGACTCTGGGGCCTGAGCGTGGGAGGCAGCAGTATCACTGCTGTCTGCAGACATTGCCTCGGATGATTCCATGCCCATGCCGCTTTCAGACGGCTCCTCCATCCCCGATGGGCCGGCATCACTGCTGCTCTCCACCTCATTCTCCTCTGAGTCCATAGCTGCCAAAAAAGATACGGTCAAAGTTTCATCTTTAAAGCACGTTGCAAACATCCCAACAAGTTTAACACTTCAGGGTGAAAACAACTAAGCAATATTTTATTGCCATAAGGCTGTTAGATCTTAAATGTTAAAAGAAGATCTTTCATAGACCTAGAAAAGTAACAGGAAGATAAATAGTGAAGGATGGCATGCCCTTAAATCTCAAGGGACATAATACATTTTAATAAACTTCAGGGTTTGTTTCTTTTAAGGGGGTAGTAATCCAGTTCTTAGCCACATTATTCCAAGACTAAATTCTTTGGTTTCTGTCCGCCTTTCCTCCAACAAAAGCATTCTTTTTAATATGATGCCGATGCAGTGATTTGATATCTGTTTCGCATTTGTCTTTTACAATGTTAGAAAGCCGTAAAAAAAAAAAGGATGAGCCCAATTAGGCCAGGCTGATGATCCTTAGAGTAAAACGTCGAAAGTAAACAGTAAAAAGTTGTCAAATGTCATATAATAAATATTACAGAGTATATGTACCGTATATATGACATGTACTCATCTGGTTGTGTTTTTAATCAAGGCCTTTTAATACTTTGTTACCAGTGTCATAAGCAAACCCAGCATCAATGCTTTCCAGGCTCTTTTTGTGGAACTGAAATACTTTACATCTTTTCAACCAAATGGAGAAGGTGGAAAAAACCCTTGACCGATGTCTTTCTGTGTCATTACTGCAATTCATTAGGCAAGTTGCTTGTTTCTTCTGTTACCCTTTAAGGTGGTGTGAAGCAGACAATAAAAATCTCCAAACGATTTCTAGTCTCTTGCTTTTATTTCAGCTTTAAACTTTATGTTCTATGTTTCTATAGCTACAACTGGAAGGACTGCTGCCAACAACTGCATGTTCTCCCCTAGATGGTAAAGTTGGTCCAATCTCACAGAGTTTAGCCCTGTTTCTCTCGAATACATGGCTACTGGCTGAGCCTTTACAATGCTCTTTCACCCTCTAGAATTGAAAACTGGCTCAGAACATGTCTGCTTAGTTGTGTTTATTTCCTACAGACTTTTACTTTTTTCTCACATATAAAAGTATCCTTGATCAGTGCTTCCGTGTTCTTTTTGTGTATGATCTGTCTTCTCAAACCCCCAGTCAGTCGTGGCAGATGGCCGTTCACACGAGCCTGGTTCTGCTGGAGATTTATTCCTGTTAAAGAGAAGTTTTCCTCTCCACAGTCACTATATGCATGCTTGGCATGAGGGATTGCTGCAAAGTCACCATATTATTTGATAGAACTAACTTTGTAAATTCACTTGAGATGACATGTGTTGTGAACTAGCACAATATAAATAAACTGAATTGAATGGACCAGGCTTTAATACAAGGTTCTTTCAAATCTTTCCAGGATATAAAATTAGTCGCACCATTATCACACAGGCAGTTATTTATGGGATTTACTTCATGGTCAGTGGTCCTGATATTGACATCATGACTCCTGGACTTTGATTACAAATAAAATATGTAATTAAATAACTGTGAAAACATTGTGTCTCATTCCGTATGGATATAATTTTAAGGTCTTTCTAGTTTTACACTTTGAAATAAGCATGAGATCATAATTTATACGGGGGGTGTGTGGGGTTACCACTGGTTGCAGAATTTCATCACTTTATCTCTCAACATTGAACATTGAGGGAAAAGCGATCCCACGCCATCACTCTGCCTCCACTGAGCTGTTTAATATCGACGGGCTGAATTTCACAAGTTTTTCTTGGCCACAAGAAACGCATTCCTCGTTTTTGTTCCCAGTGTGAATTTTAGAACTTGAGTCACTTAGTACGTTGCTACCAAACTAATACATATGCGTGTATCTCTGTCACAGATCCCAGCGTTTGACTGATTTAATAAACTTACACTTTGGGGGATAAGCGAGCCGTGCATTGCTCGGGATTCATTCAGGTCTTCTTGGTTACTGTTTATTCGGGGACATTAGCTAACAAACAAGCCGACATGCTAACGGGTTAGCATCACGTTGGCTCAGTGGGTTTACCGCAACGCTCTCTATAATGCTTTAACATAAACAGCCCCAGTTTTCTAATGCTGTAAGTCTGTCGTTATATCAAATAAAGCGACCCCAAACATCAAGAAAGGAAGCCACGTCCCGGAGCGAGGCTAATTTGTGTGAGACGGCGGCGGCTAGCCGTTTGAAGCAGGCCTAGCTGCCCTTCACCCTGCCTGCTCCGCGTCGCCATTCTGCACTACACAGGCGTCTTTTCCACTCAGGCATTATGTGAGCTCTACTGGCCCGGGGACCTTGAGGGCCTGAGCGGCGACAGACCGCCCAAATACCCTCCCTGAAGAAAATTAAAACATTTTTCACTCCCCGACATCAGAATCGTTGCTCTTTTTTCTTACCCTGTATTTCTGAGGGGACGATTATCCTGTAGCGTAGAGGCGCCGAGTAGATTCCAACATAGCAACCGATAATTGTCGATTCTTTCTAGTCGGGCGCCATGAGTCTCTCCTGGCTTCCTGTCCCTGCAACCGGATCTTATTTATTGTTTTTTGTTGAAAACAGCACATTTTTGAGATTTGTGAGTTAAACACGGCTGTTTGATTTAAGCATCTGCTTTTACCGCGCCCCGTTCTCTAATCATATCTGGGTTATAATCGGATATCCGTATCATTTTGTGGACTATTGTTTTTGGAGGAGGACGTATTACACAGAGGTGCGGAGGAATATTAGGCTGACCATGATCTGCCCTTTTAGATCTGTTAATGTGTTGCGGAGTTTAGCAATTTTTATTTCCAGCGTTTATTTATATATATCTACAGTTCCCAATAAATGTAACCTCAAAGGCTACTCACAAGACAGACAGGTCATGCTGAGCATGTTCCTAATAATAATAATAATAATAAAAAACAGCTATTCTTTTTCAGCCAAATATGGTAGTCAAACAAACATCTAAATTATTACAAGCATAGATTAGGTTAAATTTAGGGTTCTAAATTGGGATCCCACGTTCACTATTGTTCAGTTAGCATTCCTAATCAGTAGGTATGTATCAATAGATTTAACTTTTGACCCCAAGGAAGCTTGAAACTGGAGGTTTTAAGATTTTCCATGTTTTTTGTGCTTCCATAGTTAATTTCTTTTAGTATTTATTTGCATGAGAACGAGTGTTCAATATAAACAAGTACTGAACACCATAGCCTTTATAGCTTTTGCTAATTTGCAAGGCAGATCCCCAGATGGGCCTATAACAACATAAAATTGTTTAAAGTCAGTAAAACTGCATAGCAGGAGAAAATAGCATACATAAAATGAATCTTAAAATTACCTTAAAACTGACCACAATGAAACAAAAGGACTGTCTTTGAACCACCATGAACTGGCTGTTAATCATGACTGGTCTTCATTAAAAGTGAAGTTGGGCAGTTGTTCATTTTATGTTAACATTTCAATTTCACTCAACATTTAAAAGTATTTGTTGGGTTAAAAACAAACAATTGTGTTATGTTTACTATAGAAAAAAAATCAGTAACCCAACAAACACCTTTTTACGTGTTAACTGGAAATTAAATGGTAACGTAAAACGGACAACTTCTTGGAGTGATGAGAAGCTGCTCCCGTCTTAATCTGACTGGAACCAGTTTCAAGTACTCATGTAAACAATGCCCCATATTAATGGCTTGTACAGAAAAAAACTATTTGAACATAAGTGGTTTTACAAAAAGGCACATCTCAGTTCTAAAGTTACGTAATTACTTTTTATTAGTTAAAGTTTTCTTCACATTCATTTCTACTATTTCTCCTTCCAGTGATTGCTTTTGGCCAGCTACTTTATTTGGAAGTATATAATCCATTATGATCGAAAATCTCTTCTGGTAAACAGCTTCAATGCCAGAGCCTTTATTCTCAGCCTTTCTCGGAAGGCTAATTGAATTAGAAAGCATTGTGTAGACAGTTTTTATTGATTCGTCACTCTAATCCTTATTCTGCTTTTTTATGGCTGGAGCCATGTGCTACAATATATCTGTGGTAAAGAGGGGATTTTAATCAAACATTTCATGACATATTGTATATTTATATTTTTTTCACAATCATCCAGGTTTAGCAATGAAATCATGTCTTAGAAATCTAAACTGTAACCTTACAACAATGTGATTTTTGATATTTTGCGTGGAAATATCTTATGTGGATGTGGATTCAACGTTCTGTCTATATATCCAACCAATTATAAAAAAAATATCTTTTAATGTTTAGTCTATTACTTTTCGGAAAATATGCGCCCCCCCCCCCAATGTAATTTTCTAAAAGTTAGACTACATATAATTAAGACTCAGAAACCACTGACCGGGAATAAACACTCGGGGTGATATGCCCATTATTCTATTGACCATGATGAAACAGGCTTTTGTGTGTGTTGCTGCCCATTTTGTTAAATGTGGTGTCTGGGAAAACGTGTTTTAAGAAAAGTCAAGTAAGAAAAAGAAAACTAGGGGGAAAAAGACTGGGACCGACAACTTAGGTTTCTCACAAATATGTCAAACTATCCCATCAATCAGTAAACCTGTCTGGAAAAAGTTTAGAAGACCTGTGAAGGGCAATAGATTCATATAGAGTGCATCTCAATACACCAATTATCATCAATAGTAAATGTATCTTAGTAATTAAATTTTGAAAAGGAGACTCATTTATATATGGATTCATTACACATGGAGTGCACACGGTGTGCAGTCACAGCACTGTTGCTTTGCAGCACAAAATCCTGCTCAAATCTGTCTGCATGAGCTGCCAGTCCTCCCTGTGTGTGGATTCTCTCTGGCTGCTTCAATACTGCTGTCTACACATATTGGTCAGTTAATTGGTACGCTAAAGTTAG
>NW_023397048.1:0-71909 GCF_011125445.2 Fundulus heteroclitus | reverse complement strand
GCGTGACAATCTGCTCTGCAGCTCCTCAGAGTTACCAGCGGTTCCTGGCCTCTCCTCTGACGAGCGCTCTCCCCCTGCACGGCTCCGTCAGCTCCGGTGGACAATCATGTGTTGCTAGGTTTGCAGCTCTTTCCACTTTCAACTGATGGATTGAGCAGCGCTCCATGAGATCTTCAAAGCTTCATAACATAACTGCTGTGAGTTTCCCCAAAACTTTAACTCTGGACAAAAGTCCTTTTAAGGAAGAAAGTAGAGCGCATAACCTCAGTTCTAAACTCCTTACACTGGCTCCCTGTATCTCAGAGAATAGACTTTAAAATCCTTCTGTTAGTCTATAAATCACTGAATGGCATAGCACCTAAATACATCACAGACTTGTTATCAGTGTATCCAGCCTACTCTGCATACCTAGAACCAGAACTAAACAAGGAGAAGCAGCATTTAGTTTCTATGCTCCGCTTATCTGGAACAAACTTCCAGAAAATTGTAAAAGTGCGGAAAGCCTGAGTTCCTTTAAATCAAGATTAAAAACACATCTGTTTAAAATTGCCTTTGACTGTTCTAGTTTTACTGTTTTTAATGTTCTTTTTTGTTACTACATTCTATCCCTACTTGCTTTTATTCTATTTTCTATCTACATTTTATTATTTTGCTATATCTTAATCATGTAAAGCACTTTGTATTGTCTTGTACTGAATTGTGCTATATAAATAAATTTGCCTTGCCTTGCCTTAAGGATTCCTGCTCGTAAGTCACTTCCAACCTAACAACTAAGCACCACTGTAGTTTGTGTTGGTCTCTCTCAACAATGGGTGAAGTTTTTTTGTTTTTTTTAAGGTGATCAAATATAAGTGTTTTAGGGGTTGAAATGCTTCCTCGGGACGCCGCATCTCTTCACGCTTTGCTGCGATTTCAGAAGAGGGGCCGGCGGCCTCTGTAGTCCCGTCGTCGTCTCTGGCTGCTGAGGCCGTGGCGCGCACGCACACGTCTCTGCAATCAGCGCGACCGTTCAAACGCCACCGCTGCTGCCGCCGTGCGCGAGCATCATGATTGCTCCATTAGGGGAAGCCAAAGTGACAACTACAGTTTGTTCTTCTGAGGCCTGCACGCTCCGCTCTGATGTTAGGTGGACCACCACGCTGCACGCCCGCAAATTAAGAGGGTCATATATCAACCAGCGTGTTTAGAGGAGATCTGTCGCCAGACTGCCAGCACGTCTGTTAACCCCCCCCCCCCCCCCCCCCCCCCCCCCCCACACACACACACACACACACGCGCGCGCGCAGCCCAAGAGATGGAGACGGTTGCTGTTTGTGGCTCAGAGTGAGTAAATCACTGTGTCTGATATCTTCATTTGAAACAGAGGGATGATCACTGCTCGTCCTGCTTGTTCCACATTAACTCATTATCACACACCGCTCACTCCATTAATTCCCTTGCTTTTATTACCAACACGCACGCTCTCACGCACACACACACACACGCACGTACAGAGAGAGAGAGAGAGAGAGAGAGAGAGAGAGAGAGAGAGAGAGAGAGAGAGAGAGAGAGAGAGTGGACCGGTGACAAGCGCTGCCTCTACCTCATCTGACAGCTAATGGCTTCATTAGGAGCCGCGTGTTAATTGGCCGACTTCGGGGAGAGCTTGTTAATGAGGATAAATAGATTCACACTGAGCGGGGCGCTACCCAGCCTCAGCAGCAGTGTGGGAACCCTGAGTGATGAGCAACCCCCCCCCCCCCCCCCCCCCCCCCCCCTGCATCACTTTTGCAGAGCGGGGCCCCTTACGTCCTTCCTCGCAGCCCCTAGCAGACGGCGGCGGATGGCGCTTTTGCCTCGCCAGGCCAGACTTATTAGGCGAGCGCTTGATTAGCACCAGGAGGCCAAAACAAAGAGCAGTATGTCAAAGCAATTAGCCCCACTGTTTACCTCTCGGCTCCTGGGCTGACTGCGAAATGCATCTAATCCAGGGGAGGAAGGGAAGACAGCGGTGGGGGGTGGGGGGGGGGACAACAGCTGCTCTCCAGGCCGCAGTGTGTGTTCGGTGTGTTTGCGCACTGACGGGAGCAGTCCGTCAATCCATCTGCTCTCCTGGCCGACCACATCCGTGTCCTCTGCTGTCTGCATGTGACAGCTCTGACACAAACGCACACATCGGTCCTTTAGGGAGCCATTGTTTAGAGGGGGCTCAGATACTCGTGGGGCTTCAGGGAGGTGGAGGGGGTGCTGGCTGTTGGGGGGGCTTCGGGGGGGGTCGGCACTGGTCAGACAAAATGGAAGCAGGCGAGACTGATCATTTCCATAAGAAGCAGGCCCAGGGCAGGAGGATGTGTTGGACCATGAACTGGATGGTGACACCACCTAGTGGCGGCTGCAGCTCCTTTTACATCTGCACAGGATCAGGAGGAAACAAAGGCAGGGGAGGAGGCTCATCAGCATGTGCTTTCATTTTTTAACGAAGCCTGAAAATCCCAGAAAACGACAACAAAAACAAGTCTTCGCAAAACGGACTGAACCCGAGCTTACTTGTGTATTTATAAGACGGATCTAACTGCTAAAATGAAAGGTGTGACCCTTTGACCTCTGCTGGCATTTGTCTCCTGTTAGAAGAACTGTCCACCGCTCCAACTCAAGCTGAGTGAAAGCGGGCAACAAGCGGGCGAGGCATGCAGCCAGCAGCCAAAAACTTTGCCTCAGGAAGAAGCAAAATACCAGCTACATGGAGACTGGAAATCATTGTTTCATTGGAAATCATAAAGACGGATCAGAAGTTCTTCGCCCTTCCTTTACAAGAAGAAATGTCAGCGCCTTGCACACATTTCCTGCTTCTTTCAGGTTCACTCCCTGTAAAACATTTGATATGCCCAGGACCTTGACATATTGATTCCGCCGTAAACGTTCATGTAGAATATTTGCCTCACAAAATGTCACGTTTATATATATATATATATATATATATATATATATATATATATATATATATATATATATATATATATATATATATATAGTGCATGTTTCTGCCATTCTGGATGGTTTTGGGGAGCGCACACCCCAAAGGTCAGAACACTGAATCTCAGTTAAACTGAATTTTCACCTTTGCAATCTCAAAACATTTGATCCGCTTGAACTTTTACCTAATGGCGAATAAAAGTAATGAAGTTATTGGTGACTTCTTGTAAATAAACATCGAAACCATGTGTTTTATTATGATTTCCGTATGCCTGGCCAACTTGAATCTTTGGATAAATATGTGGTGGGTAAAAGGTTCATGGCTTTTACATTTTTTTGATACAAAAATTGGTTGGGAAGACCTTTTGCTGCTTTATCCTTCTGAAAATACCTGGACAATATTTGCATATATTATTAAACGTTTTTCCAACAGATCTTTATTTGAATTTAGGTCTGAACTTTGACTGGGCCACTCTAACACCCCTCTCTGACTTGTTTAAGGTCGTCATCATGTCAGGTGATTCTGCCCCCGAGTCTCAAGTCTTTTGCAGCATCTAGCAGGGTTTCTTCCAGGATAGACCTTTTACTGATTCTGTCTGTGTGTCCTGTCCCTGCTGAAACAGAGCGTCCCATCATGGTGCTGCCAGGTGGGGGTGTTTTACTTTGCGGATGGAGGGATGGTGTCGGGTTAGCTTTTCACCTCATACGGTGTAAGCCAAAATGTTTCTGTTTGGATCTATGACCAGGACACGTACTTCCACATTTGCTACTTCATGGATCAAGAAGGGGGACTTTGTGTGGCTTTTTACCTTGTCACTCCTACATAAGTCAGATTTGTTGAATAGACAACAAATTCTCCCACCCGAGCTATGCACCTTTGCAGCTCCTCCAGAGTTACAACATGGAAAGATTGTAACAACTTTGATTTTGGAGTTCAAAGGATGGGCCATTATATCACAGCCTTACCCTGATTTGCTTGTCAGCACAGGGGACAAGGAGGGGTTCTAAAATGTCCTGGTAGACGGCTGCAATGGCTTTGGTCTTGGACCAACACCAGCAGATGACAGGGTTCTACTAAGCGTCAGACTGCCAGCTTCAGTCTGGACCACCAGCAGCCAGGGTCCTGACTCCTCACTCTTCCTCCAGATTCTGCTCTCCAAATGAAATAGCAAGTTTTGATCTATCCAAAATAAAAAGAGGACTTTGGACAATTGATCAACAGTATTGTACTCCCTCCCTCTATTGTCCCACCTCAATTTCTAAGGAACGTTCCTGTGTGCATAACTGAACAAGCAGCACCTTTAACAACTTCACCTCCTTGTTGGGGATCTGAACGATTGATAGTATAGCCAGCTTGTCAATTCACCAATATCTGTAGACCATAACCTAACACTGCTGTATGAACAAACATATTATTGGTCATACGTAAAACTAAACTTTTGTGATGAGCAACTTTGTGGGCAGTTTCAGCTTGAAATATCCGTGTAGTCGCTGAATAAATCCACCAGTTTCCCTTTTTTAAATTCAATAACTGATATAAAGCAAGATCTCTACAGGAGGCACTAGTTTTATTTAGATGAACTTGTGGCTAATTCTAAATGTTTAGTCTTTGAAGCAATGGTCCGTATGTGCCTTACTATTATATCAAATCTCTCTCTGAACCAGAACCGCTGCCAAATCGACGACACTTTGTCTCAATAAATCACAGCAGAAGCATGTCCATATGATCTTTAATGTCAATATATACAGAACTTGAAAGAAAAAAATAGAATTTTAAAAATCAAATGAAATAAATACAATATCATACAATTTCCACAATGTCTTTTTGAAGAGAGATCAATGGAAATATTTTTCTTTAACTCGGCCTCTGGTTCGACGGGGTGCGTCCCGTCCCCCCCAGAGAAATCCCTCCACCTCCACCATATGCTCTTCATCTCTATCATCACACATTTATTCATAGTTATATATAGATATCTATATAGACACTCGTATTTTTTTCAAAAGTCTCTGTTATAATTATAACATCATATAACCTTCAAATTCTTGGTATTTTCATCTATCCATCAGCAGCTTATGTAACCTTTATTGATACCTCGGTTGTATCACAAACATGAGTCAAATGGAGAGTTTGAAAGGGAAATGAAACACAAGTTCAGTTCAAACATGCATTTATGTTCCCAAAAGTGCTGGTAATTGATTTTGATCCTGAGGGACTTTTTTAAATCTGCCACAAGCAGAAACCTTTTCATGTTTTTTGTTGTTTTTAGTCTCATAGAGGAAACAAGTCTTAATATGTACCTCAGTCAATATCATCTTGCCACCACCCTCATCGCAACACATTACTTCATTTTGAAGAAAACAAGTTCAAGAGCGGAAAAGCTAACATGGGAATTGGGGGTGGGGGGGTGGGAGGGGGAGAGGAATGACAGAGTGATGATGAAGAGCAGTTGGGGGAGGGGGTGGGGGCACAGTTTGACGAAGCAGCTTTGAATCAGCCAATCACAGTGAAGGAGAACGTCAGCTGGTGTGTTTCTTCCCGACATGAGGAAGAATGAATGAAAGGCGAGGAGGGTAAGTGCATATGAGAGCTGTGGAAATAAATACAGGTCTGTCTCCCCAGCAGTAACAGATATGTGAGTGTCCTCTATGCCTCTTTGGCCAACTTCAATGCAGGGTTGTTGTTGTTTTTGTGTGAGTGCTGATGCTCGATGGGTCAAATAAATAGCTTTTTAAAAACAGACGTTAGGTTTGGACTGGCCAAGGCTCTGAGTGCTTGCATGCTCCCATGTGTTGGCATATTCGCGTTGGCGAGGAGGAGGAGGAGGCTAAAACCGGAGGATGGGCGCCGTGTGTCTACATGTCTGTTGAGGTGAGTTTCTTCATGCTGCGTCTCTGGGCTAAACTGGAAGCCGCCACCGGCTCCAGCACCGGCTGACTCGTCTTCTGACTCAGCGCTGAATATGTTGCTGCCATGGCTCCCTGCGAGGAAAGACAGAAACTATGAAAAGAAAAGCACAAAGTCCAGACTTTTCCATGCCACCCGTGTTGTTCTGTCTTTTTTGCCCATTTTAGATGCTTAATGATAAAAAAAAGGCTTTAATTGTGAAGAAAAATAAATAAATCAGAAGCAAATAAGAAAGAAGGACCAGAATAAAAAGAGACTATGGAAATAAGCATGGAGAAAAAAAAGTACTTAAGGATAAAGAACACAACTTTAAGATTTCATGTCAATAATAAGTATTTGGCTGTATTCTATAAATATATATAAATAAATAAGACTTTACGTGATCAACCAAGACAAAAACACAAAACTAAAGTAGAAGGAAAACAATACAGGGTGTGACGTTCATTACTCGTCGGCCCACTTTACTCTGACACCATAACAGTCGGGACAAGGAGCGCATTAATCAGAGAAACAGCCAACAGGACCATAGTTATCGCTGGATGAGCTGTAGACATCCAGCGCACAGGTTGGACAATCCGCTGCCAGGACAACCATTTGTCAAACAACAAATCTGACCTTTTTGTAAAGGCGTTGAAAGAAAGCCAAAAGAAGTCCCATTAGCAGTTTGCAACAAATCACGCAGGGGACACAGGGTAGGTCCTGTGCTTAGATAACATTTCAATCAACACTTTTAACCTACATGGAAAATGCCATGTTTGGTAAAAATGCTTTTCAGATTTTTTTTTTATTCTAACCACGTATCACATTTGAGGACTACTTTGCTGTTGGTCATGTAAAAATGGTTAGGAGCCACGACTGTGGCTCAGCGGGCCGAGCGGTCGTATTTAATTCACATGAACTAGTTCTTATAGAAGCTCAATACTGGGATGTGGTAATTTAATCTGAAACCACTGACGCAGTCAAACAGCTTGAACCCGTGTCTGAAAAGGCTCGGTCAGCCAATCAGCTGGGGCGCTCCAACCCAACTCACTTTGACGAGATGTGGGGCATCGTGGCGCGTGAGCTGGAAGTGTGGTAGCGTATCTCTACACGTGATCCAGGAATGCTTCAGAACCTGCTCGGCCGTGTATCGCTGGTGAGGGTCTACGTGGAGCATGTGGGACAGCAGGTCCTGCAACAAACAACGAGCTCTGTCAGCACGAGGAACAACACAACCTGTTCCAGCAGCGCTGCCAAATTTACAAAATGGGTGTTTTTTCCACCTCCCCCAACAGAGAACAGCGTTCCTCATTTAGATACATTAGAGGAGCAGGCTGTTCTTGCTTTAAAAGCCATCTCCCTATATTTAAAATAAATACAGAACAAAATATTCAAATACGGTGTAAAGAGTGGATTAGGGGTAGACGGAAGGGAAATGCATTTGAGAAGGTGAGGTGCCAGTGAACTGAGAAGTGCCTGTCGGTGTACCTTTGAGGAGTCTGACACCGTATCCCAGTTTCCACCCGTCAAAGCAAACTTTCCCGATCCTATCCGCAGAAGAATCTCCTCTGGTGTGTCTTTTGGCCCGTTAGCGAACGGTGTGTACCTGAAAACCAGGATTGAAGTCATTTTCCACCAGTTATTCAAAACCAGAAAGTCAAATAAATTTATTTCACACAGACTTGTGTATTTCAAGCTTTGCTGAACTAAGGCTTTTTATATATTTGATTATTACAAAAGGTCAAATACAAACATTTTATGACCTAAAAGCCACGGGGAAAACGTCTGTTATGACGTCCAGCAGACTCATTAATATCCTCTAAAGGGAGGCTGACAAAACGCCATTGCTAAAGAAGCTAGCTCTTCACAGGGTGCTATGTTCTGCACATTCACGGAAAGTTGAGTGGAAGAAACAAGCATGATAGAAAAAGCTGTAAAACAAAGAAAAAGACCGCCTGAAGCGGGTTATGAAGCGCAGCCCATTCAATTGTTCAGAGGACATTAACAAGGTGGAGTCAGCGGCTAAAGATCCGCCAGACACCGGCGTGTCCAAGACACGAGCTAAAACTGCTGTTAAGGTGTCCTGAATCCCAGACAACACCTCACACATTCACCTGGGCTGCACTGCTGCTCACTAGTCCAAAGTCCTCTTTTTATAAATGATGGTAAGTTTTGTAATTCTTTTGGAAAATAAGGTCTTAGGGTATGAAGGAAGAGCAAAAAGCCACAGAATCCAAGCTGGTGGAGGTCCAGTGAAAAGTTTCCATGGTCAGTGATGATTTGGGGAGTCATAACATTTACTGCTGTTGGTTCAAAATGTTTTCATCAAGTCCAAAGTTGGTCTACCAGGAAATTTCAGAGCACTTGATGCTTTCCTCTGCTGACAAGCTTTATGGAGACGCTGATTTTAAACTTGGTGCCTGCCTTATCGATCACGATATGACCAGCAGACCGGCCGGAGCTAAACCCGAAAGGCTGATTCCCATCATGCCACGCTGCAGTGCTTCGTGCAAATGAAGCCCAGGACAAGTACCGATTGCACATACTGTACAGCACATAGGCACTCTTTTCAGAAGGCCAACAATTTGATGTGATATTAAAAAAAAATCCTCTTTTTAATCATGTCTCTTATGCGAGACTGGATCTTTCATAGAAAGCGAATTCTGGGAGCATCAACTATATTAGCCGTAAACAATACTCAAAATGAACAATCAACGGCATAAAACTGTTATTATTTTGATTGTTTTGCCATATAAGCAGCGACCGTAACCTGCGTAAAGTTGATGAATCAGGAAAAGGTTGAACAGACAAACCCGACCGTTGTGCCGACCGCACAACGATCTAACAACTGAAGCAGCCTTTGCAGAGCAAGAGGAGGTGAGAAGTGGAGGCTGATGACTCAACTTCAGCTTCTTTCCTTCTGCGTGTAGAAAAACAGCAGCGCAACCAAGAAAAACAACGCAAGCATTTGACGATTCTGCTTAAATGATCCGTTACAAGATTTTTTTTCCCCCACGTCTAGGTTGTTCATTCTTGTTGACACCTTTTTTAGTATTTTATTCTGGTGATTTTCTAATGTTTTTATTGGTTCTCCGTTCAGCGCCTTAATTAGTGCTAAACATTTTTTTTTTTTGGTTTGTTTGGCAATAACTTTGCTGTTCATTGCGCGCCACTCCTCCTCACACACTTACCCTGCCAGCATGGTGTATAGTAAAACTCCAAGACTCCATATATCACAGGCGGCATCGTAGCCTTGCCGCATTAGTACCTTTCCGGAGACAGAGAACAACGCGTTAACAACCTGAGATCTCAACACTTTTTAACGCTGTGCTGCTGTCGCCGTTTTTCTAACTTGCGCGAGTTCCAGCCTCACCTCTGGTGCCACAAAGTTGGCCGTGTAACAAGGGGTTAACAGCAGCCCGTTTCCTCCTCGGAGCTGCTTCGCAAACCCGAAATCACAGATCCTGATGGAATCGGGATTTCCAGAGTCGTCCATGTAGAGGATGTTGCTCGGCTTCAGGTCTCGATGTACCACCTGCGGGAAGCAGGAGGGAAACCTCAGATGAGTCGAAACACCCCCTCAGCTTATGTGTATGTGTGAGCAGCAGCGTCGCCTCACCCCTTGGCAGTGGAGGTAGTCGACAGTCTTTGTGATGGTGTAGAGCACGGCGCTGGCCTCTCTTTCAGAGAAAAACTTCTGCCTGAGGATGCGGTCCAGCAGCTCCCCGCCCTTCATCAGCTCCGTTACCAGGTACACATACCTGCCCTCGTCGTACACCTGCAACATCCGCACACCCGTCAGTCGATAGGCTGTTCTTAGCTGTTAAAACTCTCAGAAAGTTCACAGATAAATGTGACCAACGTCTTTCAGGGTGATGATGTTCGGGTGTTGTCCGTATCGCATCAGGATTTCGATCTCTTCAGACGGGTCCCTCTTGCTTTTATCGATAATCTGTGGGAAACACGCACAGACAAAGGCTGAAACCTTTTCTGCAACTGAGCAGCACTAAAGTGTTCCTGGAAACTAAATCTACACTGCCCTCTACTGGTGGTCCTGTTTGCACAACCATTTAATAATTACTGCAAAAAGGTTCAAACAGAGGTTCAAAAACGGTGCTAATGCCATGAATCCACTGCCAAGGTGCAGCAGCTGTGCTCTCAAATAGAAATGAATCAAGTTACTTTATGCAAATGCCTGAAATTTTTAAGTAATGTTTTTCTATCATAGCCAACTGATAACTTAAAGACTTTGACTAAAAACATGAACGCAGTTACCTTCACAGCGTAATCTGCTCCAGAGACCCTGTGAACACAGCGTTTACAGATGGAGTAAGAACCAACTCCGATGTCTTCTTGCAGCTCGTACAGATCAGAGAACTTGGTTGAGCCTCCATGCACCTGCAACGGGCAGCAGTCAGTAGACGGCAGTGAGTTTCACATCCTTCAGCCGTCACAACAACATGAGACAAGACTTGTCTGGAAACAAGCCAGCAGTGTTCATTCGTTACCTTTGAGTGAAACAAAAAATAAGCCAAACTGATTTTCATTATTAAATTCCAATAAATCAAAAGTTAATGCATTGTGTTTCGCCCACTTTACAATGTTCAACTACAGCCTTTTTTTGCTGCTTGTCAAGACATTGAAGCAATCAACTGGTTTCCCTTATATAGGACATTTTTTGACCAATCTGTAAAATATGATTGAATTTGACTTTGGAAAGTGCCTTGAGATGACATGTTTCATCAATTGGCGCTATATAAATAAAATTGAATTAACGTGTGTGAAGGTATGATGGAGAGTTTATACAGAGCTAAGGTAAAAAGCATGTTCACCTGAACTATGGGGAGAATGCTGAGCAGCGGGGAGCTCTTGTTCTCGTCCATCGGAGCTGGAGCAACAAAACTGAAGCCTTTGAAGAGCTGGTGGGCATTCGCACTGGGTGGGATGCCTGGGGAGTCTGAGCATACAAACGAGTTGTCACACAGACAGACAGACAGCGCATACAGTTACAGACAGGACTCCGGTGCTGTTTCCATGACTGCAGGAGCTGCTGCTCGTTATAATCAGGGCATATGTGTGAGATCGTGTGTGTGTGTGCGTGTGTGTGCGTCTACCTTTAGGCGTTTTTGCAGTGAACTCGGGGTCAAAGCAGAAAGTGTCATCTGGTTTACCGGCTGCGGGCTTGAACGGGGGCTGAAGTTCTCTCCTGAACAGTTTCTGGCAAAAAAAGAAGCAGGAGAACACACACACACACACACAGGAAGCAGAAGTCAGAAATCAAACCCTAACACATGCTGGATGGAGAGTGTGAACATGCGTTCAAGAGAAGTCAAGCGCTCTCGCAGATTAACCCCCTGCAATCCCCTCTACAGCTAGGTCCAGCCAATAGCATCCAGCTGGCTCTTAAACACTCACACAGGGCTATTAGTGCGCACACAGTGAGAACTGGACAGCTGCCCAGACTCCCACACACACACACACACACACACAAACCTAGTTGCTGTGGCCAGGACTGATGGCCACCAGTCATGAAGCCAAACGATTGGAAGGTGTGAAGCCTCAGCAGAAGCTGCGGAGCTGCATGTGTGCTCGTATATGTGGGATCGTGAGAAATGAGAGAGAAACTCGTGTGTGTGTGTGTGTGTGTGTGTGTGTGTTGTGCTCACATTCCAGTCGATGGTGGAGAAGAAAGCGTGTCGTTTGATCTCCTCCACTCCGTCAGGCCCAGCCCCTAAAAGACACAAATCATTTTGGTTCAGTTAACCTGCAGCGTTTGATTTCATGGTTGTCAGAAGATCAGCCCCCCCCCCCCCCCCTCCGCTGTGGCTGTCTGCATGCTGTTTGCCTGGATGCTAAGGAGTTACCCAACGGCTTCCTTACCCAGTCTATTAGCGGGGTTACGTTTAAACAGCATTCGCAGCAAACTCTGGGCTTCCAAACTTAGGAACTGTGGCATTCCCAACTTAGCTCTGAGTGGGAAGAGAAACACGGAGCAACAAGTGAACGTGGGCAAGGAGAGAGGCTCAGAGGGTTCGCTACCTACGGAGTCCGACTTGTGTAACAGCATGTGCTGAGGCATGACACACGCGAGGACTCACTTGAGGATCATGTTCATGGTCTCGTTCCGGTCTTTGCCTTGGAAAGGCAACGTCCCCGTTAGCATCTCAAACTGCGAAACACCCAAAGAAAGACAAAACCTGAATCAGATAAAACACGTGCGCTTGTAAAGACCCTTAAACCATTTTACTTTTTGTCACATTAAGACTGGAAACTTTGTGTTTTCGGGAGATTTTATGCGACTGGGCAACAACAAGCAACGCAAAAATATGAATCAGAAGCAAAAGGATATATTTTTTATTTGTTGCATATGTAGACTGACAGTTTTGGAGAAAAGCATCCCCACAGCGTGATGCTTCCACTACCATGATTCACAGTGGGGTTAGTTTTTTCCTACACATTGCATTGAGCTCTGTGGCTTAACGTGACAAAAAGTGAAAAGGTTCCAGAGGGATCTAACATTTTTGCAGGCCATAAAGTGACTAAAAACACAAAGTCATGTACCATAAGAACTCCCAGTGACCACCAGTCTGCACTCTGCGTGTGTCCTCTTCTGTTGACCACCTCAGGGGCCATATACTCCACCGTACCACAAAAGGAATACGCCTTTTTATCAGCATCTACTGACTCTTTACTCAAGCCAAAGTCTGCATAAGATAAATAAAATGAGGGGGAAAAAAATTACCAGGATGTTTTACAAAGAGGACGACACCTGCACAGGTTAATGTTTTGACAGAGACACTGTTGATGTAGTGCCTGTAAAAGCAGGAAGTGCCAAACTAAACATACAGACCATAAATAACTCTTAAAAAAAAAAACACTATTACAAATATGGATTTCATTAAAATACTTCAGTTATAAATAAAATAACACATTTGACGAATCTTTTACCTAAAATCTAAAACAGCCCTTTTAAATCACAACGTTTCTTTAAATCAAAGGCGTACCTGTTAACTTTATATGTCCAGCTTCATCTAGTAAGATGCTGAAAGACAAGTTGGAAGACGCTTAAGCTTCAAACATCAACGTTTTTCAGAGATCTTCACAAATTACTTTCTATGCCTTTTCCTTTTGTGTAAAATACTTATCAGACCTAAAACCTGACTGATTCAAGTACCACATTTCAACTCGCATTAAAATAAACAAAAAAGTTCTGCTTAAAGTGCCAGTGAGGCGCTAATCTACACTCATCACGCATGAATATCATTAATTTGGGCATTTTTTTGGCAGACATTTAAACCGGGTTTTCTAAACTGGAATAATTATACAACAAACAACTTAGGTGATAGTTAAAAACCAGAGCAGATTTATTTATTGCAAAAATTCCTCTAATCCAGAGTAAAATATACATAAATCTTTAGAAAAGTTGGAAGGGAACCCACAGACTTCAGTAATGAACAAGTCAAGCTAGCACAACTCAGGCTCATTTAAATTTCCTGAGTTTCTGGCAGATTCAGTCAATCCATTTTCAACAAATTTGGCTTTAACCTTTCCAAAGCTGGTTTCCAAGTGTGTGTGGGAATCCTGTCTCAGATGAAAGGAAAATGATTGCATTGATCAGGAGTCAGGGAACACCAAAGCAAATATTATAAACGACGTAGGAACACCAGTTTCAGCGTCAACATTTTAACATTAAATTGGACTGAGAGGTGGCCGTCTCCAAAATCTGCACCTTCAGGCTTAACTACAAAGTGCATCTGCCCACAGGGACCAGACAAATAAATGATTGAGAAAAGCTGTTTGATAGGACAAGATGATCCTGTTTGACTGCAGTAACAAGACATTTGCCTGGAGTGTAAAATGTACCATCAGTACATTTTACAGCTGTTTTGCTAACAGCCGTAAAGCTGCATTGCAAAGAGTGGGTGGAATAACGGAAACCCCTCCGACGTCTTCAATTTCCACTCAAATCAACACCTAGGCTGTTTGAAAAGTGCAGCAACTTGATGCTCCACAGAAACAAGAAACGTCACAAACACTTTCAAACCTCACACATGCTACAGAATATTCTGCAAAGTCAGATCCATGACAGGAAACAAAGCCAATTAAAACTGAACTCAGGCGTTATTAACACAACTACTAAGATATCACCGTGCTCAGAATTACATAAACGGACATTATCTCGTATCTATTTTATGACTTAATGTGGGATTAGGAGAATCCATATGAAATTCAAAGCTTTGCATTCCTTAATTGTTGTTTCAAAAATAAAAAAGTTATGAGACATGTCATCATTCTAGCCTGAGAAAAAAACCAAAACTGTTCAAACATCTTTAAAAGCCCTAATTTATGATGAGTGCATTCAAACTTCTCACTGGCACTGTGTATTTAGGACAGCCATCCGGTGTTTGGATGAACAAATGGTGATAAAACAACACAGATAAGTCAATCAGCTTAAAAAAAACACCAATCAGAGTAAATATCTACTCTAAAATAAAGTGTATTCTAGACTAAAACATATGAAACACTTTTAAGTAAAGTTATCAGTGACCTGAAGCATAGAAGCAAAACTAATTAGTAGCTTGTGTAGTTCAGTTGTGGCGTACGTGTAAAGGTTAAGGCTAAAAAGGTCAGAAATCGTCAATACTTCTCTGGCTTGAGATCTCTGTAAACTATGCCCAGGTTGTGCAGATGGTCGAGGGCCAGAGCCAGCTCTGCAAGGTAGAATTTCACATCTTCCTCTGTAAACATAACCTAATAAGAACTGGACAAATTTACTCTCTGAACTCCAAGGAGAAATTCAGCAGCAAGGTGAAAACAGACACACACAAGCAAATGTAATATTAATCTCAATTGTCACAGAACAGATAATACTGTCACAGAAATCTACTTGTCAAACAGGTTAGCAATCTGTTGACTTGACAGCGCGGCCGCTTGGTTTGTAAGACATGCTTTCAGGACGAGGTCTGTCTAGAGAGCAGAGGCGCATTGTTTTGAGTGCTGAAAAAGCTTTTTTTTTTTCCTTTTTTTTTAAAAAAAAGAGCCGAGCTGGCAAGTAACAGGCATTTGATAATGTAAAAGTAAATCAACGTGCCCAGAATAGAGCTTGTTTCTAAGTCAAAATTTCAAAAAGTACAAGCAGTCAGAAAAACATGCAGGGACAAATGACTTGGCAGCACAGGGTCTCAAATAAAAACAATATACGCAGTACAATAGCTACAATAATTTGTAACATTCTGACTGATTTGGGTTTAAAAATGAGCCCTGATGCAACTGCTGGAGTGATTATCCCCAAACACGACTTAGAAATAAGAATATATATAGATTTTTTTCCTTGGACAGGAACAACTTAAAAAAAAAAAAAAAACATATGTATGTACGTTTGAATCATTAAAAAATTAGAGCAGGGTGAAAATATATATATACATTTATAAATTAGCTTACCTCTTTGGATAAGCGAGTGAATACATCCCCTCCCCTGAGAAAGTCCAGTATTAAATACAATTTCCCTTCTGTCTGAAAGGCTGCAGGGGGTGAGAACACAAATTAGTTATCCCCTGAAGTGCTGAATAAATGTGTTACAACCTCTAAAACATTTATATAGTATAATCCCTCAGAATCATACTGAGGAACTAAAAGTCAAGGGAAAAGAAAGATTCAGCGACTGTCAATACAGTGGTGGGAAAAACAAACCCCTGCTGCTTTAATTGACGTCAAGTAGAAAAGTAGCAGCCAGGTGCTGCAGATCAAATGCATTTATTTAACTGCTTTCATCCTAACTGAAAGCCGAGCAGAAAAGAAACCAGCAATCATCTGGGAAAAGCAATTCTTGTTGCCAAACAATCTGGGAGGGGCTCTAAGCGTTTCCAAACAAGCTGAAGTCCACCGTTCTGCAGCGGAAGTGGAAAACCTTTAAGACAGTCGGCAATCTCTCATGGACTTTCGCAGTAAATTCGTCCAAAGGTCCGATAATGCAGCGCTCAGAGAAACTGCACGAGGTGCCGATGGCTACAAGTAAAACTCTGCAGGTCTCAGCTGGCGTGTTAAATCCTAAAGTTCCTGACAGCACAGTTTAAAAAAGGACTCAATCATAATGGCCCCAAAGGTTTCCCAGGAGAAAGCCTCTTTGGTCCAAAACAAGCAAACAATAAGACAGGATGACATCGGTTTGCAAAGATGAACCGTAATGAGCCGCAAGGCCCCAGGATCAGTGGCGTCTCTGGCATGATAAGTTAACTGGGGCACAAAAGCTCAACACCTATTAGCAACTAACTTTAGTGTGATGCATACAACCTGACTTTGATCATTAAACAGATAAGTTAGCATAAACCAACACACTAGAAATGATAATTTATATAAAATAAATGTAATTTAATTCTTATACACAATGTTACAAATAAAGGCTCACCCATAATGTTCATTTATTGAAGAGAAAAGATTCACAACAATCCTTCAATGAGCCAGCAAGGACAACCAACACTAGATTAATATTTGCTTTTAGTTTACATTTTCCTATGTTTTACTTTGATTAAATTGTCCTACATTTTATGCCAACAGTTTTTTTTTTTTACTTGCTTTTATTCTGTTCTCCTCCCCCCCAATGTTTTAATCATGTAAAGCACTTTGCATTGTCCTTGTATTGAAATGCGCTGTACAGATACATTTGCCTTGCCTAGATGGTCGCACACTATCCGGCAGAACATAAACGTAACGTGTGCAGTTCCAGTATTTGATTGGACGATCAGAGCTTGGGGCCGTAGGATTTGTACCCCACAAATGTCTAGAGCATATTGGGCATGCGTACTGCGATTTCAGATGTCCACTATTTAAACAAACACTGGTGGGTCGCCCCCAATTTCAAAGAGCCTCAACAGGATTTAGCCTACTGAGAATGTCAGTATTCTGACAGATTTAAATTCCATTAGCAATAAAATTCTGTGTCTATATATTTGTATCTATATACCTGTCTTTTTTACAATATTACTCTACAAAGAACGATCAAGTCCCACTGATTATTGCGAACATACAGCTCCACAGCGACATCTGGTGGGTGTTGGCCCCACTGGCCCCAAATGCCTGAGACGCCACAGCTCAGGATCAATCCCCTTTAAACAGAGAAGGAAAGAGTAGAGCTGCCGGGTCACATTTGGAGCAAAGCAAATGGAGCATGTGGACACAAACATCAACCCAACTGTCAACTGTGGTGGTGGAAGGGGGGTGATTTCAGCTTGTTTTGCTGTACCAGGACAGGGCATCCTGCAGCCATCAGATCAAAGATCCTACAACAAATATCCAACACCCCCCCCTTAAAATATCTTTAGTTGTCAACATCATGCGAGCTGATCCAATGAGATCAATGGCATTCACCCAAGCAATGAGAACAAAATCTGGCTGAGCCTACTGACGCCATCATCGTTCCTGCTGTCTGACTAAATGCACACATTGCTTCACACACAAGCAGACATATGGTGCGCCATGTTTTCAACGTATTTGCATCATATTTCTAGGGATAGGTGATCCCTGAAGGACCATCAACAGGAGGTGCTCTCTTGGTATCCAGGGGGAGGGGAGCTGCCGTTCTGCTTATGGCTAGCTTTACCATAAGCCGTTGCTCAATATGCGTCTGTACTCATTTTCCTGGGAAACGTCATCGATGGCGGCCCAACTGCTGCTCCAGTCCCAAGCATCAAAACGAGCACGCTTAGAGCCCCTAGATGTGTTTTTGCTCCGCCCATTTTACTGAGGATGCGTCCTTCTGCGGACTTGGACCAGCAAGGTATCCCAAAATGCATTGCAGCACCAGCAGAGTTAAATGGAAAACGGTGAGAGCATTCATTTATTGCTCTTATACCAATATTAAAGTTTCCCAAACAGTAGTCTTGGGATGATTTTAGGTAAGAAAGTAGACCTCAAAGCTTCGTCAGTCAATTCATCAACAATCGGGGTTTCTGCAGGTATCACCAACTCAAACCCAAGACTTTTTAAGACCATTAAGGATACATTTTAAGACCTATATCTTAACATAGAGAAGTGTCCAAACGAATTGAATTCATAAAGATACATTTACTTTAGTAACTTTTTTGTGAAAAAATTACTTTATCGAGTAGTTTCATTGCAAAGTAATCTTTCCTTTTACATGAATGAGATTATTAGGATGTATCACTACTCTCCAGTAAAATGTATGGAAACTCTGCCCACCACGAGTAACTTCCCTGAATTAAAACATAGACTTATTTAATCAGAGAGTCTTCCTGGCTAAAGTGAGACTTCCTGGTTATACACAAGCTTTGTTGTTTTAATGCCATTTGCTATATATTGAGCCTCCTGTGCCATTTGGCCCTGGCTCAAATAAATATACTCTAAGCAGCAGATATTAATAGAAGGACTCAGCACTGTTCTGATTAATATATATATAACCTACTGTAGGCATTGTGTTCACAAATTATATGTAGAAAAAAATGGATTTGGAAACATTTCTGTTTACCCTGCTCTCCAGTGCGAAGAGCAGGGATTTGTCATAGAAGAGGATTTTTTTTCCCCAAAAGGTCCCCCTGAGGAGCAGGTAAGACAGTCTTGCACATGCAGTTATTCAAAAAAGGACTTAGGGAAACTTCCGGAGAACTCGCTGACCATAGCTTTAATTGTCAAATTACTTTCGATTTTCTTTGTACAAAATAAGTGCACAATTCTCCAAGATTGTCTTTTCATGTAAACCTTGTTTAGTTGATTGTGAACTCTTTATAATTTTCCAATGTTCATGGTTTTATGCAGGCAGCTCTGCAGAAGGAGAGACCACAGCTCCAGGTTTAGATGCACTTTCCCCAAAAGCTCTCCGTGATCCTCTTCACCATCCTGCCATCGTCTATTCCACTGTCTAATCTTTTACAATTTAAAATTACATTATTTCCTTTTGAAAAGAGTCAAGGCATAAATTCCCAGTACTTCCTCTGACACTTTTTTTTTCTTACAAAGAATCTTGTCTGCTGTGCTGTAAATGTCTGATAAGTTTAAACTTGTTTTACTTATTGTCATCAAGTAAAGGTGCATAGCCACATTGATTTTTTAAATGTATTCATCAGTAGCTCACTCTGGTTGCATACATAAATTTTATGAAAGATTACCAAACCTGCTGGCGTATTAGTTGTTATTTTGGCATTTTACACTTTATTTTTGCTCAGTTTGTTAGTAAATAAAGCCTTTCGTGTTTATTTACCATTTTAACAGACATACGTACTGTGTATGTGCAGCAGGGGTTAAAACAAGGAAGCAGCTAATGGCTATTAGCATCTCCCAGTAAAACAACGCCGAATGTTTCAAGATCCAGTGGAAAGAAACGCAAAAAAAATGTATGATTCCTGGAGGGAAGAGACTGGAATGTCGCTGGGAATACAGTATGAACGTTGGTGTTCACTTCTAAACACAGAACCATTGTTAAAAAAAAAAATGTTCCCCAGTCAGACAAATACAAAATGTTGATCTGCGCTACATGCTAAGCTAGCATTAGCAGCCCTTTGAGCTGCATCACAGTGTGCAACGCTCTGCTCTTATTACTGCTAAAGGTAGAGCTACAATTTAGTGAATATTCATGATTAATACGTTTTTAGGGTGAACCCAGTTTTTCCCACGACAGAATTGACAAACCTCGCTTCAGTGAGTGCGTACTTGTCTCTTACCATAGTGCAATTTCACTATGAAGGGATGATTAACTTCCACTAAAATGTCTCTTTCCATCTTAGTGCGAACTCTGTCCCTGACTGGAGAGATGACAGAAAAAAGAATTAGAAACCCGTGAATTGAACGTTTGTGCTGAGGCATACTTCAAACAGAACTACATTACCTTTCAAAGATGCTTTTTTTAGTACTTTCATTGCATATAACTGTCCAGCATCTGGACCCACGATCTTCCTGACAAGAAATACCTGAGTGAAAGAGAAAATACTTAGAGGGACTCAAATGTAGGGTCTGATGGAAACAGCAGAATCACACTCTGATGACTTCCCTTACCTTGCCAAAAGAGCCCTGACCGAGGACTTTAAGCAGTTCGAACTGAGACGGATCGGCTTTCTCACAGCCCTCTTTCACATGATGGGTGATGGGAATCTCTTTATACGTCCCGTCTTCCTGCACAGACAATATCGGGATGAGGCAAACGACGAGCGGTCGGACGTACGCCATGAATGCAAAGACCATTACTTACACAGTGTGAGAAAGACTCTCCCTCCTCCATGGGCTCGTCCATGAGCTGATGTCCATTGACCTGCGGCCAAGATCAGCAAAATTCATCAACCGTCAACGGTAAAGGACTTCGCAGAGCTTGTTCATCCTTGTTTTTTTCGTCGAGCAAAAATATGACTGCAGCTGCTGCACGCCCACTTGCATGATGGAGGATTCAACAGATGAAATCGATGAGTCACATGCGATACGGCTGCACTTTAACTCTTCAAAACTGAGGCTGTTTTCAAACAGTATGGAGTCCATGCTTTAATCTCGTCCAGCTGTCTGGTTCTCATCCTGCCCCCATAAAGCCCCTTAGTATTAGCATTCTAGCTTAATCCCCGGCCAGTGCAAAAACAACACCTCTGACCAGCTAGTCAGCTTTCAGCCTCCAGTTAATGCAGCTCCTGGTTATAATGATGAAAAGATGCATTTTTATAACAGAAAAAAAAAAAAACTATTACAATCTGCTTTGGTCTACTCAGATTTCCATGTGAGTCGGTTTTCTGCTCATTTCTTTTACTGAAACAAGGTATTTTTCTTGAAAAACACAGAATAAATGTGACAACTCAGCAGTTAGCGGCTGGAGGAACATAAAACAATAAAAAAACATCTCCAGAATAATATCATCAACGTTTCACCTCCGTGCTGAAGCTCAGCCTGATTTGTGTATTCAGTCCGGTCTGTTTGTGTGCGCTGAATTCCACTAAGGCTCTGAAGAGGGGGAATGAGTCATAGCGCTACGCAAGCCCACTCAGTGGGTGGAGCCACCGACGTGCTCTCGTGTGCATCCACAGAACAGAGGCCAGCAAAACCACGTTTCGGTATCTCACGGCCACCGAACAACACCAACAATACAAACATCCAGATTATTAAAGGTTAACACTTCTGAGCCCGACAAGGCACTGAGCAGACTTCAAAGGGGGAGGAAAAAAAGAAAAAACACAACAACCTTTGTGAACCAGTCAGGATATAAACATCTATGCCTGGCCAAAGCCAGGGCAACGCTTGTGTCATAATTCACACATGCATATTCACTCCCACCTTTGCTGTGGCTCATCGCAGCTTGCAAGCGATCGCAGCCTACACTCGCAGCACACCGAGGCGAGCCTTTTTCAGTCCTTCTCAACGCGTCTCTGGGATCGTCACAAATAATGTCATCCTCAAGCCGTTAAATAAATCAAACAACCTATCCGCTGAAACCGACAGGAAGTGGACTAAAATACATCAACATTCGACGTTTAAAACGCAAAGCTGATCCTTCGTATCTGTGAATCGTTGCAGCGTGCAATAATCAGTGAATGACATGCCATTCGTGGAAATTTAAACTTTTAGCAAAGGGCAGCAGCACGCCGATGACGATGGCACAGGTAGAGATGCACCGACCAACAGGGTGCGCGTCGGAGTCTAACAAATTTGCCAAGACCGTCTCCGACAGGCCAAATAGAGAAAAACTGAATCGTGTTAAATGCAGCAACCAACGGCACATACTTTTGCAAACTTTTTGGGTTAAATAAAATAAAATCTAACAAATCTGTTTAAAGTCTTTGATGCATAAATGGGAGTGACCTTGAAAAACGTCATTTTCTGTTTTAACACAAAAAAGTCCTACAGGACCCATTTTCCTGTGTCATTGTCAAACTTAGATTAGCTGCATTCCAAAATCCACAATATTTGGATTTGTAAAACTGGACTGGTTTATCCTACACTAAATCAGTTAATGAGGCTTTTATTTTGCATGTAAAAAAAAAAAAAAAAAAAAAAAAAAAAAATGTCAAGCCTTTGTTTTCTAAATGCACTGATCTGACTCATTACTGGTTATTTTTTTTTTATGTATGACCTACCAGTTCATTCTAAAATCTGACAGATAAGAGAAAAAGAGCACCATAGCTTCCTTTTAGTAGCTTTGAATCTCTAAAAAGAAATACAAAAAGTACAGGATCATTGCCATTTAAGCATCAAAGTGTGTTTTAAACCTTTATGTAAATTGTATAATGTGAAAGAAGTGCATATAGTACAAAGTTTTGGTTCATAAGTCAAAAACAGTGGGAACGGTTAGCTGAGATGAATTATTAGTATTTGATCTGGGGATTAAAGAAAAGTTGACTGATTTTGATCTCAGGCTGCCCAATGCATCTCTTGAAAAAAGGCAAGCCATGTGAGCTTTAAAATACTAAAAATAAAAAAAAATTGTAATTTACAGCATTAAAAGCCACTGACTCGAGAACCGTGACAAGCAGAGGGTTATGGTTGAAGAAAGAATAGACAGATTGCTTTAAACCTTTGACAGTCAGAAAGATTACATTGTTTTAAAAGTATTTTGTTTTTCCTCATTAAATCACGAGTCACCAGTGATACAGAGAAAATGTTTTCAATTGAATCACCTTCAACTACAGTTTATAGCCACATTTCATGATTACAGAGAACCAAGTGAGGTGAAAAGTGACTTATTTGCTCATTTTCAAGTTCAGGTTAAATTAAGCCTAAATTCTAAAGTTCTCAACATAAATATTTATACTGCTTTAAAATTTAGGCTTAATTTAAAATTGCAATCTTGGTAAAAAAACAAACAAAAAACAAAACAAAAAAAAAACAAAGGCTAAACAAAATCAGCAATCTAGTTAAGACTGCTAGTTTATGCGTTGTTTTTAAGTTTAAAAACAAAAATAAAAATTAACTGCTTTCACAACTGTGCACAGACTTGTTTTAAAGCCCCCGCAAAATGTCGCGCCCCGACTTTAAAATGCAGAAATTCCCTAAAACCGTTTCACACATTTACATCAAATGGGAGTTATTTGAAAACGTACTATTAAAGTCCTGTTGACAAGGCAACGCTAAAGTTGTTTAGCAGCCAGACCAAATGGAGGACAGAACCGCTAAACTTACACAGCAACGATTAATTAATAACTTATTTTATAAAAACGACACACTTAATTAGCCCGGAAGTTACTTGCGGCACAGCACTTGTTCTGAACTTGATACTAAGTTTCAAGGCGACAAGAAATTAGCCAACAAGCTAACATATGCTAATGCTCAAGGCGCTAAGCTAGCTATGAAGTAAACTCCTCCAGAGCTGCTTAAAGCGCCGCAAATGGCGAAAAGAAGCTCTTGTTTCAATGGATAAAACGCGGAATTGCATCGTAAATTTAGAAATGAGCCGCGGAAGCCCGTGCGGGACTGCCGTGAAACCAACATGCAGCGCCTGTGCAACTAGAATAAATATAACCAGCTGTTAGCCTGAGCTAACGTGTTAGCATGCATGACAGGGCGCTGCTAATCGTGACGCCAGTCCCAGCATAAACACGGGCTAACTTAACGGGACGTCACGGCGCCCAAGACAATGCCGACAAGATTGCCATGCCAGGCACGTACGTGTCCACTCACCTCGCTGCTAACGCTGTTTACCTCCATCTTGTGCCAGGCTTCCTCCCTCTAAAGTCTAAGGCATCGTAGTCAACCTAGAGCCCCTCTCCACGCTGCATGTCTTCCCCTCTCTGTGGAAATCCGGGCGGCTCGCTCTGCTTTCTGGACGCTCGGGTGGCCGCGAGGTGCGCGTGGCTGCGGGCCGCTATCCGGGACGGGACGCGAGTTCGATGCAGGGGGAGGGGGGAGAGGTGTTAGTGTTGCCGACAAGGATCATAAGCTCGCGGAGAGCACCGCTACCCTGCCATGGAGATGCGAATATGGCGGCTTCTGTGGTACCTGACCGTCGGTGAATGAGAGTGTATTGACGTATTGTATGACGCAGCTCAGTTAAGGATTTCCCCCCCGTCCAAAGCAGGGAGCAGCGCAGATCTCCAGCCGGAGAGGAGGGGGAGGCGTGGATGCGCTGCTGCGGGGATTTGCGCGGTGTGTGTCACACACGCTGCGAATGACACGCACACATCCGGTGGAAGGATGGACGCTCGGCTGGCAACGCGCCGCCGTGACACGCGAGGAGTTTCACCGATTCCTGACGCAGATTTGGACAGGCGACCCGAGCCGCGCGAGTTGCTTGTTTCGAGGCAACGGCAACATAAGCTCGCCCATCCCTAATTCAAGTGGGAAGTAAGAGGCTTAAAGGCTCATCCACTTTCTCTTCAGCTCTCCCACCCACACAAGCAGTTAGCGTGGTGAGACGCAGGACAGGCCGAACGCTACACGTCTGCGTTGATTTGGACACAAACGCCTCTGGATGCCGACCCAGACAAGTTTGGAACCCCTTGATAGGAAATAAAAGTCTTAAAATAAGTGGGTTTTTTTGGGGGTTTTTTTTCTATTCTGGTGGCATAATGTTATACTTCTGATAATTCAGCACTTTGAATTGTCTTGTTACTGAAATGTGCTATATAAACAAAACTTGCCTTGTAGAAAAATTCAACCTTGGAGTACATTTATTCTTTGTAAAAAAAAAAAATTATAAAAATGTTTTTACATAAAATTACGGTTGCCAATCTGAATGGCATCCCTAAAAAATTATTTGAATATAATGTAAATAGTATTATTTTAATTTATTAAAACCAAAAAGAGCAGTTTTTATTAACTTCTAGCTAAGAGTTCGTGACTTCCTGTTTCCAAGGGGTCCAAACATGACTTAGTTACTCTTCAAAACGGAAAAGACTAGAGAACATGTGATTCAAGTAAGGCAAATATTAAGTCAGGAAATATCAACAGGCAAATAGGTACTAAGCTACTTGTTCATCTCTGTAGTCTGAGCAGTAAAAAAAATGGATAGGTCCTCTGGACGACCTATCCATTTTCTCTTTTTTTTTTGGTATTTTTCTGATTATTGAGATGCATCAGGAAAATAATCACAAAAGGTTACGAGTCAGATCTGTGTCAAACGAGCCTTGAGGAGGACCAGACTTAAGTTGCTAAAATGCAAAAGATTGCAAGGGGGCAAACAATCTAATTATAGACTACAATGGGTTAAGAAACAAAACAAAAAAAAAACCCTTCCTCCCCTACCTCAACGTCTTTAGGTGTGGTAAACGTGACTTGGACTTTAACTGGAGTTCTGCAATTTGGTGACGAGACTAAGATTCGATCTGTATGGCATGGACTCCCAAGGAAAGTTTGGTATGAAGCAGATAAAAATGTGGAAAAGCACCTCCTGCCTATTGTTTGCTACGGTGGAGGATCTGTGATGCTGTGGGCCTCTAACTCTGTTAAAGGGCTTAGGAGGCAAAAGATCTAGTGGTGTCAGCCAGAAACTTGAAAATGGACATTAATCCACAATATATGACCCAATCAACACTGAAATTAAGTTAACCTGATACAAAAATCAACCTTCCTCCATTGCCATCTTTTAGAAACCTGTGATTTAATGTACCTGGGGGTACCATTAAACTTGCTGTGTCTGTATTTAGACACAGATTTAGGCACTGTTGCAGACCTAAACTGGAATCTGTTGAAAAAAGGTTGCTTCACTTCAACGCTTTGAAATAAAAAGCAAAATTTAGGCTTGTGGTTTATTAATAGGTAAATCTGATGGCGCTTTAACTATGCCACAGTGTCAGATTGAACCAGTACCACAGAAATATCTGATTTTGGTTCCAGTAGTCTACTAAAATATAGATTCTTCTACAAAAAGGTTAAGATTATTGAAGCGCAGCGGCTGTTTGCGGGCGTCTCTGTTAACCTTCACATAAGAAAACAAGCAACACGGTTAAGTTAGAGGTCATTTATTGTTCTCTCTGGACTGGGCCAGAACAAGGCGAATGATATGCAGTTAAAAAAAAAAAAAAAAAAGAAGGCATCGTTCAGCCCAACAGTCATAGTGAAGCATCAGTCCACAGGCACTGAGCATGGAGTCTGGTTTAACCTAACTGTCAGACTATACAGTCACTTCAGGGAGTAAAACGTGTCTCTGAGCGGAGCGTTAAAACGGCCGTAAGGCTGCGGACAGTCAGTCACTTCTGTTCTGCCCCCGCTTCCTGCAGCAGCTCCTCTGATGCAGAGGGCTCGGTAACTTCGGGTGACGAGTGGTCTTTGTCGACGTCGACCAGCAGGAATCTTTTACTGTCCTGAGCCGAGGCGTCCATGTGGGTCTTGTGGTTGGGAGTCGGATCCGACTGGGCTCTCTTCTCCGCGGGCGCGTCCCAGTCCTGGTCGGAAGGCTGAGGTAGGCTGGCCAAAAGCTCCTAAAAACAGACCCAACGCATTTCAGGTGAGCAACGTCATCCCTTCAGAAATGGCTCTTTCTGCTTTGTGAACGGGACTTTGAACGCACCTTCTGTCTCGCCAGGTCATTGTCCCTCACGGCGCTCAGCAGGCTGTTTGTGAAGTCTGCGAGCTCCTGGTACTTCTGTTTTTGGTTCTCTAGCTCGTTCTCTAGGAACTGCACTTCCTCGTGCTGGAACAGAACCATTCGACGAGGCAAAACATTAAGATAATGTCGCTGTGCTTTCAAGCCCTTTTTGTACCGAGCTGGCGCGTTTCCGCAGACATACGAAAACCCGTTTTGCCATTAAGAGCGTGTTTTCACCTTGAACTCCAGCAGGTTCTGCATTTGTTCGAGGTCCGAGGCCATTAAGTCCCCGTCCTCGTCCGCTTCTTCATCCTCATCGATCACTTCAATCTTCTATCAAAAACACAGACCACACAGATGATGACTTCATAGAGGAAAACGAGTGTGGGATCAAAGATATGGGGAAAATGGGTTTAGTACGGGCAGAACCTTTTCCACATTTTGTTAACTTACAGCCACCAACATCAGTGCATTTTATTATTTTATGCGAAAGAGCCAAACAAAGTAATATTTAATTGGGAGGTGGAGGGAAATTAATTATTTCTGCATTTCTGTGCAACAAATATGAAAAAAATGGGACATTTGTGTTCTGCCTAATTTCCTTTGACACCCCTAGATAAAATAAATGCAACCATCTGCGTTCTCAAGTCACCTAATTCATAAAAAATGAAAAGCACTAATAAAAGAGGCACATTTGATGGCCATGGCAAGTCTGGAGGAGATGCATAGATCCACAGCTTCGGTGGGAGACTCTGCCGACAGTGCAGCTTTGCCTCGTGCACTCTTTGTGGAAGAGTGGCCACAGGAATCTGCGTCTGCCACAAGCCATGTGGGGGACACGGCAAACACGTGGAAGAAGGTGACCAAAACTGAAATTTCTGGCCAACAATGTAAACTGCTGGGTGGGGAACGAACACTGCGCAATTCCCTGAACACACCATCCCCGTTGTGTGCCCTCCGACATGGACAGAGAAGTCGTTCGGAGGCAACTAGAGGATGGATGGAGCTGCATACAAGGGGAATAGAAGACCTATTAAAGCGGAGAATCGCCTTCCAGCAGGACAGCAACCTCAAACATACAGCCAGAGCTATCATGCAAGGGTTCAGATTGAGCCATATGTGTTAGAATGGCCTAGTCAAAGTCCAGATAGTAATCTTGAGACCTGAAAACTTGACGTTTACAGATGCTCCTCATCCAGTCTGAGCTTGAGCTGTTCTGGGAAAAAGAAGGTTCTGGCCCTATACGACTCGGCACACTTTTGCGGATTGAAAACGAGTTAAACGCCCGCGTAATCTTTGCTTTCTGTCTCACAGTGCACCGCGTTATGCTGATCCAGTCCCAGTAAAGAGACGCTGGCGCAGGCTGTAACATAAGAAAACGTGGAAAAGTTTGAGGAGTTGCATGGAAATGAAGCTTTCATCATATTATCTCTTCTAAAGTTACGTGCCCTGATCAGCTCTATAAAATACCTAACTATTATCATCCAATCCCACGCTCTTTGCTAAAGGGCACACTTTAAGATAGATACCACATTATTGGCTAGTGGAGCAGCAGCGGATGCATCCGTTTCCTCCTCTCCGTCTCTGTGATGTGAATCCACGGTTCCGTCTATACGCGAGAACACAGGGTGTAGAGTGAGATGCAAAGTTTGTGGACAAACGCACACGTGCAAAAGCACCAGCAGGCTCACCTTCAGAGATGCACTCAGAGCCCCCGTCGTTCGAGTCATCCGCAAATTCTGGCGTTCTGAGGCGCTCCCCGTCGGGGCTCGCGGCCGCCGGAGACCGGCTTCCCGGCGATGAGTTGGCGAACACGGCGGGCCCGCCTTTAGGGGGAGGGATTTCAATAGCCATCAGACGGTACTTCCTCCGTCTGTTGCTGATCCATGTCTGCACAATTAGGATCCACAGGAGGCGACACGTAGACAGAAATCATTTATTGTTCAGACTACTAAACAGGGCAGAAGAGAAACATAATACGGTCAACAGTTTCCCATTGCTATTCATTTTCCTTTACTGTTCAGTTGTGCATGTACGTACGTATGGAAAAACTAATGGTGTTCCCAAAATCTATTTGTTTTTTCTAACCTATCCAGATTTGAACAACACCTAAATTAAACTTCAGCCCTTTGACAGCACAGGAACACTGCTAACCTCTCCTCTTGATACTGATTAGAAACGTTCCAACCACTGCAACCAGACGTCCGGCGCAGCGTTGAGAGAATACGCGTGAGAGTAAGGACAGGAGGACTATGTTTAGCCTGTCAGCGTTTATACAGGAGCCCTGATGCATCTCTACACGACTTCTGAACAACTCCCTGTACACAAGTTAGCAAACGTCTGTGACCCAGAAAAGCTGTTTGTCCTAATTTTGTTATGGCTCTGAAAAATCCAGAAATGTTCAGGGGCTGTCTTTAAGTTCTCTGGTTCTCTTTGTTATATTCAATTTGATTAGACCAAAACTAAATATGAACAAGTGAAAATGAACTGTCTGCAATAGACTGGCGACCTGACCAGGGTGTACCCCGCCTCTCGCCCATTGACAGCTGGAGGTAGGCACCAGCACCCCTCGCGACCCCAAAAGGGATAGATAGGTTAGAAGATGGATGGATGGAAATCAGTTTATAGTGAACAAAATGTGTCTGAAATGCTCAGCAAAGCCTTTACTGACTCAAGGCAGATGTCTGACCTCTGTAGCAGCGTGTAGCCTGGTGATGCCTCAGATCCAAATTGACGCTACACTTTATAGCCCCACTTACACCACCCTTTTTTAACCGTGCCGAGAACGGTCCGAGCACGGTAACTGGGATAACTATCGAGTGTAAATGGAACGCAAACTGAACTGAACCGTGCCAGACACAACCGAACCGCGCTGAATCTAGTACTAGTTCGATAGTAGGGCTCGGCCCGGTTCATCTGTGGCTCGGATCTCAGATGAGAAAGCCCCATTTACACTACCCTTGTTAAACCGAGCCGAGCCGAGACCAGTCCGAGCTTGGATCAGTTAACCAAGCCGAGCCTCGTTCTGGGGTTAAAGAGCGCATCAGCAGACTGCGTCATCTCTTTACAGTCAGCTCACTAAACGGTTCTGTAAGCACAACATAAATGAGGGAAACTTAAATAAAACCGAAAAAAAATATAATAAAATGTGAACAACTGATGAAAGCAACAGTCGATAAGCCTCCCTAATCATGAAATTTCAGTCATTCATAAAAATACTAGCTTCCCTACCGTGACACACGATTTACAGGGAAGATTCTGCTTAGCAGTGTGATGAACCTCAATGTCTGTCGTTTTTATTCCTGCGTCTGTAAGCCCTGATTAGACGTTCGTTTGTCTTATCCACTTCCCAAAAGCTGACTCTGTCAAGTAAATTCACCAAAGGTTGCCTTCTTCGCCTAACTCTCCGCAAACAACGAAATATCACAATTATAACCAAGCATAACTTCCTGAATGTTACGGGCGCCGCCATTTTGATTTGCTTGATTCCCTCCTTCAATCCTAGAGAGCAGTAGTACCGCAGATCGTCACTAGGAGGCGAGGAACCGTGCTAGCTTGATGTGTAAATGGTTAAGAACCAAGCTCGGCATGGTTAACTGATCCAAGCTCGGTCCGAACTCGGCACGGATCGGTTACAGAAGGGTAGTGTAAATGGGGCTTAAGTGACAGCGTAGACAACCAGGAAGCCCCAGTTTGTAATGCCCAATCAAAGGTGGGTGAGGCGCTTTACCTTGACTATTTCAGTGTCTACATTGAGCTGGTTGGCTGCAGCGGCGATCTTCTCTCTGCACACCGAGCCCAGACTGGTCATGCCTCGGTCCCAGTAGCGCTTCAGTTGGACGAGATCTCCGTCGCTGAACTGAGTCCGATCCTGCAGCTAAAGGGCACGAAGCAGACAGGAAGCAGACTAATGAAGGCTGGTTCACACGGCGAGTTTGCAGACAGTCGGTCCATCTTCAAAGCCCGAGAGACAGCACACGTAGAGATAACAATCGCAGAGTAAACCGGTTTGCTGGTACAGCGCGTGGTGTCCGGTCAGACACACCCCGCACGAACAGATTTCACTCAGGATCATTCAGATGGCTGATGGGAAATCTTTTCTGAAGATCAAACGTGAGTTCAGAGTAAATAGACATGGACGACGAACAGAAACAATGCCGATAGTTTGTGGACTGATCTTAACAGAGAAAAAACATAAAAGAAAGGGAGTTGGTTGAAGGAGTGGAGACGCGAACAGGTGGCTCTGCATTTGCTGGACTATGATACGGAGGTGAGCTCTGTTTTTTTTTTTCCTCTTGGGATTTCCCTAACCCCGCTTTCTGATTGGCTACACGTCACATTCAACAGGCTGCCATCCGTATTTTGGTTCTTTTCCTTGCATACGTGAATCCACAGCCTGTCAGAAGTTTAAACGGGGCTATTTCACTGCCTTGTTGGAGGACACATTTAAAGACCTCCAGTAAGGTAAGGTTCTGAACCTCAGTGCAATTAAAAACACCAAAGGAATGGAACGGCCATCTTTTTCCACTTCTCAACACAACAACTCTACTACTCTACCACGAACTGTGCTTTAAAGAATCTGTTTTATTCCTTTCAAGTTCAAGAGGTATAGGTTTTGAAAAAGGGCTGATAAATTGTTCACGGTAGCTTTATGATTTGTGGCACCTACAGGCAACAATAAAACACAGTTATTATTCAAGTAGTCCAAGGCTAATATTTTGTATTCAAAGGCCCAGAATGCAATAAAAACTTTAGAAAATAAAATAGGAAACTGTCTCTTGAAAATAATGGTATTTTGAAATAAAACAAAAGTGTTAAAGTCCTGAAATAGTAGCAGGTTTCAAGATCAAGAGATAAAAAGGAAACTCCTTGAAACGGCCTTTAAATGAAGTTGATATGGGTACGACTTTACAATAAGACTCCCATTATAGATGGCTAATAAATAGTTTATATTTATTTTTAATTCAAATTAACACGTTATAACTCCTTCGCAATTGTTACAGCGTTTTGTGAAATTATTCTGTCCCCTAGAGTTTTTTTTTCACATGTTGTTACATGAATTTATTTTATTGGATTTTGTTTTTTTTTGTTTTTTTATGTAGTGCAGAATCGGCAAGACGTGTCAGGGGAACAGCAAACGTGTGGTAAAAGGCACCCCGATCAAAATGAGAAAAGCACAGTAGGTGGAGAAAACGAACAGTGCATGTGACCCTGAACACACCATCCCCGTTATGAAACATGGTGGTGGAAGCATCCCGCTGTGAGGATACGTTCCTTAGAGACAGAGAAGCTGGCAATGGGTGATCGGGAGATGGAGTGAGCATCACACAGGCTAAAAGGATCATCAGGATTCGCAGCTATACCTTACATCAAAGTGTAGTTAGGACTTGATTATGTTTTGGTTTTTGGCCCAGACCGTAACGCCGCAGCGGTTGACCAAAAAGAAACTTACTGTTCTCTTCCTGGAGCTGTTGATTACCCAGGGGGCAGCCGACACGCCAAGTGAGGCCTGTGTTGGAAAGACACGCAGGGTCAGGATTTCAAACCCCTTTGAGGGATAACGACACTAGAACCAGAACCTCTCCTACCTGTGAGCTGGCTTCGCCGGCAAGTGAGGTCTGTACTGTGAGGGCGTAGCTGCCCTGGAGCGATGCGTTGCTGGGATGCACTACTGGCCTGGGGCCCGTCACAGGCGGGGTGGGGTTTCTTTTCACCCCGGACACGTCGGCGCCCGCCGGGCTGGTCAGCGGCTGCTCCCTGTGGATGTGTGTCTGGGCAGCCATGTTGGCCAACTCCTCCTCCCTCAGCCACTCGTCCTCTTCGTTCCCCGTTTCCATGGCAATGGAGAGGTAGTGACCGGCGTCCAGAGGGTGAGGTGTTGGCCTGTAGGTCTCCTGGGTCCGTGGAGCAGGGGCGTGCCCCGATCTCGGCCGCTCCCTGTCACCCTTTTCCGACAGGGTGAAGACTTGCTGAATACGAGGCGTTTGTTCGGAGGAGGGGCCCGCGCTCTGGGCGGGGAGGGAGGCCCGAGGCTTTGGCGGTGCAGTCGGCTGAGGGTTGGAGTGAGGTCTGGGCTGCAGCTGAGCTTGGGGCTGTGAAGAAGAAGAAGACCAAGGCCGAGTTTGCCCCGTGCCGTACTGTCTAGTCCAGCTGTGGGGCACCGGCCCTGCTCCAGCACATATCCCCCCCTCCCCGATGGATAAAGTGCCCTTCCTGATAGCAGTGTAGACTAAAGGTCCTGAGGCAGTTAGCGATGGGAGAGTCTGAGAGGAGGTCAGCAACTTGGAGTGGACGGGGGAGGACGTGGACGTGCTCCTGCTCTGCAAAGCCTGGCTGATCAGAGACGAAGACGTGCGGATGGAGAGGTCAGAGTCCGGCTGAGTCGGGGGGGCGGAGGGTCGCGGCCGTGAGCGGGGCACGGAGTTCACGGAGTAGATGCCGGTCAGTATGACGTCGTTGTTGTTGTTGCTGCCGCTGCTGAGGGGCGAGGCGGACGACGGGGAGGAAGACGGCGACGAGAGAGCGGGGAAAGACGAGGACGGCGGGAGGAGATGCACGCGGCTCTGGATGTTTCGGGCAGCAGCCATGTCAGGAGGAAGCAGCGCCCCCGTGGCGAGGCCGTGATTGGACAGCACGCCGCCAGCCAGCGTGGGACTGGACAGCAACCCCCCGGCTAGTCCATGACCGGACAAAGAATGAGAAGCGCTTCCGTTCTGCTCAACCTTGGAGGCCAGTTTTCGCCTTTTGTTGCCGACCCACGTCTGCGGGAGACAAACAACGCGGGCTCAGGAAACGGGACCCAAAAAGGATTCAGCACAACACTGGGAGAGAGCGTGTCAGCAAACGCACGCACCTCCACGGACTAGGCTCATTTCCTCAATCGCAAAGGAAAAAGGGTGCCGCCAACGTTGCAGCAAGTGGTTTTACTTCCTTCTCGCTCTCTCACGGACACATTTCACCGGCTTACCCGCACAACGCTGAAGTCCAGCTTGGCCTCTTGAGCACACTGCAGTATCAGCTGGAAGCAGGCCTTGCTCTGATTGGTCATCCCGTTCTCATAGTAGCGCTCCAGGATCCTCTGCTGTTCAGCCGTGAACACCGAGCGAAGGTTCATCTGAGAGAGAAGCGGATGGAGGGGGGTGTTGGGGGGGGGGGGGGGGGGTTGGTGGTGGGAGAGCCCTCACTGCAGTCAGGATCAACGCTAGCTTTTAAGCTTTCAAACACATTGACGATGTGCTTTATAAAAAAATGCCACGGTGAGGGTAATTAGGAAGACAGGCTGATTTAATAGTGGTGACAGAAACCGACTGAAATCAACCAACGACCAATGACTTCCTGGATGTTCTCCGGCGTTCCCGTGGCCACTGTGACCCTGCATTCAGCCTTAGCATCTTGGTCACCAGAAGCTATACCAGGCGAAGGCGTCTAGGGAGAACCTGGCCTTTATGGAAGGGTGGCCAAAAGAACGCCATGTTTGCTCCACCTGCAAACATCACTGCCGACGTTTAGCACGGCACAGCACCCTCACCCACCCCCCCGGCTGGCAAACATTACATTCTTGACATTTTAAGTCCAGCTAGAGATGCTCTGTTCCTGCACACCCGATGGAGCAGTGAATCTGCAGCTCATGGCATGCATCTGCTATTGGTATTCTCAGTGACCTACGACATATTGCAATTTTTTAAAACAATTAGGGTGAAGGGGGGGGGGGCTCTATGAAGCAATGACTGAGGGGGAGGTCTGTGCTGCGCTTCTTTGCAAAGAAATAAGAACAACATATCCTTTACCTTCTACTTTTACACAATTCTGCATTAGTTTATGTCGGTTTATTATGATATAAAATCTCGTTCTGTCAGATTGGATGGAGGACATCTAAGACGACCGCTCTGTAAGCCTTGGTGAACTTTGACTGGGCCACACATCATTATGGTTTGATCATTATGTTGTACTTCTTTCATTGTTACCATGTTGTAGCTCCACTCATCTTTTCATCAAGGCTGAAAAGCATCTACACAGCATGATGCCGCCGCCAACGCCGGTGGGTCGCATTTAGGGTTATGACAGAGAAGTGGGGCCGAATACGAACGGCAACAACATTTTCAGGATTTCTGTTAGTAAAGACCTACGAAAAAACAAGGATCTTTACCTGTACTTCCCACCTAACCGCTTTGGGTTGTATCTGTTACATAAACCCCCCCAACCCCAGAAACGGGGTACTGTGGAATTATAAAACAAGAAGACAAATTAAATATGTTTACATGTAATAAATACTGTTGACACTCACAGTCTGCAGGCCACGTCTCTGTGGCCACGCATCCATATCGCCGGCGGAGGGGAACGGTCACAGCGCCGCCTCCATTTCTCTAGATCCGTGCTGTTGTCTTCGGAGTCATCTCGCGACAGTGTGCGTTCCACGCCTCTGGGTAAAAGGGCTGAGGGGAGAGCAAAGCAGACCTACTTTTTTTTTTTTTTTATTTCCAGCGAAGAAGGAATCACACATACGTTACATGCGGGGACATCAAAGCCGACGGGCTAGTTAACACGGTACTGCCTCGTCACAGAGTACGGACAGTGGAGACAGGGCTTTTGGGGACTGATGCAAGCGGAACCAGTTCCTGATCAATGCGGTGGGGGGTGGGGGGGAAGCAAAGAGGTGGCCGTGGATTTCCACGCCGACACCAGTGAACGTCCAGGACACTGACAGAGATAGTGGCGTCCTGGGCGTTCACCTGAACAATAAGCTGGAACCGGAGTCCCCCTTCACAGGAAGGGTCAGAGCACACTCTACCTGCTGAGGAGGCGGGGGACTTCTGGAGTGCAGGCTGCTATCCCGTGCATGGAGCTGCTGCAGAACCGGGGAGCTCCTTCACCGGCAGAGCGCTGCACCCTGAAGGAACAAAGACGCGTTATCGCAGATCCTTCCTCCGAGCGAGCCGTCAAACTTCAGAACAGTCAAGCTGTTTGCGTTCCTGCTGTCGTTTGATGTTGCTGTTTGAAAGTCCACAACATTAGAACATTTGGTTGACTTTCCAAATCCACCCTAACCCGGTTGCACATTCCACTCAATCCGAACATGGCAGTTTTAATGACTGCACAGCATTTTGATTTGATTTTTTTCCCCCTTCTTTTCTAAACTTTTTTCCTTACCTGCTGCGGACACACCCGGACCCCCCCCACTGCGGGACAATAAAGTATCACTGTACTCTATTCCATCCTATTCCCCCTCCACCAAACAAATGTGCACAAATCAAATACTTAATTTATGTACATTTTCTCAGTGCGAGATTCTGCAACTCCAGCAAAGCGTGGATTTCTTTTGAGGCTTTTTTAGTTTATTGCACATCTTGGCCAGGGCTGCTGATAACCCTGTATGACTTTAGGGCCAGGGCTGCTGGAGCCAGTTCCTATCTGGGCCACAGAGCAGAGGTCTATTTAAAGGATTAATGGAGTACAATATGTAGGAGCACCGATAAATCCGGTTAAATGTTAGATTTTGACACACACTCAAACAAAAACCTGAAGTTATTCCATTTTTTTAAAAAAAAGGAGAGGAAAGCGAGAGTGGCACTTTTCCCTACACGAGTGGTAAGAGAGAACGTCAAGTGACATCTAGGCTACTCATGCAATAAACGCCTCACAGAACTTTTTCATGACTCCTCGCTAAGGAGGGTGCATTGAGGGAAAAGAGGAAATCTAGCGTCAAACAGGCCGATCCCTCGCGTATGAAGTGCTCCTCAGGGAAAGGCAGGCGGCAGGACGGCAGCAGTGGCCCGGTGCTGTGGAGGGTTCTGATCCACACGAGAGTCCCATACGGGGATGTTGTGCGACCAATAAGCACACAGCGGGTTTATTTTGGCAGGCGGACTGCGCATGGCTACAGTCAATATGGAAACGCTGCGGCGACAAACGGCAAAACAAAAACAGCGGAGCACGTCGGCCGAGCCTGCGCGCCACGCCGCCGGCTCCAGAAACGCGTTAGCCGCACAGGAAGCGCGTCTCTAAACTCCGCCGCCGAGCGCCTGGGAAGTAAACAAACCGGCTGGGAGCCGCTGCGCCGCGGCGGCCATGCAGGCCCCGACAGCCGCCGCGTACGAGCCAGCAGGCGCTAGCTAGCATTAGCATAGCTTCCTCCTCCCCCCACCGATGGATAGCCAGCGGCTAAAGTTTTCCTCCAAATGTGTGATTTCCCGATCCCGGATAGCTTCGTCTCGCTGAACCTGGCTGCGGACGGGAGACCGACAGCGTCGCTTTTTTTTTTGTGTCTACGATGGCTCTCGGTTAAAAGTGAGATCACTTCGGTTCATACCCTTTCTGACGTTAAAATCAGACGGACGCTCCAAATCAGCAGATTTCTTGCCCGGTCCCCCTCTTTTTTTTTTTTTTTTTTTTTTCTAGACAATTAAATCAGAACGTCCGATCATCAATTCTATTCATGATTGTGACGTAGGCGCAGACAGGAGCCAATGAGCGCTCGAAATCATGGCCGTGACAGCCGAAGAGGGCTGAGAAGTGAGCCCCCGCGGCCCCGCCCACCGTTGACTTTGTTCTGCTGGAGGGGGAGGTCACAGAGCGCAGAGGCAGGCGCTGGGAAATGGCCCGTTTCCTCTTCACAGGGATTTCTTAAAGTGATGTCACGTTGGTGCTCTGGATGCAGGGCGCTTATTTTCCCCGCTGGAGCAGGAAGCTTTCTGCAAACGTGTGTTTTGACTGCACAATTGTGAAGATTGGTGCCATTAAACTTTAATTATTAGACATAGTTTCCCCTCATCTTGCCTTTTTGGGTTATATCCGTATTTGTCCTCCAATAGTTTGTTGCATTCTGTCACTCTTGTTTATTTTGCAATGTCAAGAGACTCTTGACTCCGAATCAGTCGCTGCAGTAACACAATGATGTTGTTACTTGTACATAATACTACTACTACTACTACTACTAATAATAATAATAAAAATCCATAAAAAGATTTCTTGCTAGTCGTGGCGATGTTGGGATTTCAGTTTCATGACATTTATCTTAAGCTAAAGAACAGCTTTTTCGGAGTATAGTTGGGTTCATATTTTGTAAGTTTTACTTAGTCATGACAAGCATAACTACAGAAGTTGGGTTGCTGAAATCTATTGTGGAAAAAAAAAGTTTAATGTTTAATGTCACCACTGCAAGCATGGGTCCATATGAGATTCCCAAACTTGGTAAAAATAAATAAATAAATAAACACCCTGGTATCCTGACTAGATGCAATAATGTCAAAAACTAATTTTGAGATGTTCTAATTGATTATATTTAACAACAAATATTCATATGCCTGCTAAAATATTATATTGAATATTATCCATCCATCCATCCATCCATCCATTTCCTACATGCTTATCCCTGTTGGGGTTGAATATTATGCATGATATGAAAATGTATTGATTGGGGTGGGGTGGGACGCTGAACAATAAATGCTCCATACAAACATCAATGGTGGTCATTTATGAAGTTTCTCTGGTGTCTTCTTAAAAGACATAAATTTGCCCATATCTAATTATCACTAACCATATGCCACATTTTTTTTGTTATCGTAAACAGGACCATCAATTAAAAAGATCAAAGTATGGAAACCCTGATGTTTCTGTTAATACTTTGAACATCCATCACACAGTTTTACACAGTAAGCAAATGCAGTTGCACAGATGTGGTTGGAAAGAGGAAGAAGGAGTTTTACACAAAAAGTTGAACTCAGTTGCACATGAATCATGTTTCTGATACTTGGTTATTTCTGTATTATTCAAATTTTGTAGTTAATATTATAAAATTTACAGTTTAAAGTAGAGAAAGGTAAAAATAAAAGGTGCACACCTCTTACTATTCCTTTAATATGTTTAAACTTAATTGATAAAGATGGGATTATATTGTTTTCATTTTTAGTTCAATTATTTTATAATATCCTTCCTCTACAAAATGGACTCAGAAATACATGATTAGAGAATATAAATACAATATATATATATATATATATATATATATATATATATATATATATATATATATATGAGAGCCTGAAATAATAACATAAGTGTTTGCATTTTATGGTATTATTGTAAAGTTATTTATGTAAAGCATACACATTATGCCTTAAAAAATAAGATAAAGAATTCACTTTTAAATTAAGCAAAAATGCTATTGGATTACTTTAAATTTTTTTTTAGATTTGTTGATGTCTTCCAAACATGTTGAAGACGGTGAAATTGAACTTATCCAAACCTATGTGGGGTGGAAAACTTGCACGTTACCCTGAACACAGCGTCGGTGTGGTCCAACATGGGGTGGCAGCATCATACTGCTTTTCGCTGATCCATTAAAGTTTATGGTAGTGATGTGGCAAGATGGGAAATAGTTTAAGATGTTAAATAAAAACAGCTATGTCTATAAAAGTATTACATTTTCATATAACCCAGTTTTTCCTGGACAAAGAAACTTGACAGCTAAAATAAAAATTAAACTGACCCCCTCCTCTCCTGACTAGCTCACTGCACATGACTGGGTTCTTTATTGCTACTCCCAGCTTCCCTCCATAGTCCAAAAACGTGCATGCGAGGTTAATTGGTCACCCTTAAATGTGCTCATGTCTGAGTTCGTGCACATATGGTTATTTGTCCTGTGCAACCAGGAATCAGCAATGTGCTGCCCCCCCTGCGACCCTCGCCAAGAATGGACGGAAGGGGCTCTTGCGTAGGTGGCCTATGTTATTCTTGTTTAAGGTTTATTTATTTATTGGGTTTGGCGCTCCGAACGTGCTGTTATTGAATTTACTCCATGACGTCACCTGTCTCCAAATCCCGCAGCAGGGGGCGCTGCTCCTCACAGCCCAGAGAGTGCGCTTCGGCGCCTGAAGACTGATGCCGATAACATCATCCCCAGAGAGTGAACTTCCACAGACGGAGGGCACCTGCTGACACCTCACCTTGTGATGTGGCACGAATAGCAAACACTCAGAAATGTCACGTCACGTGGTGGGGACGCTTTTAGGGTCGCTTTTAGCGTTTAGCGCGTCTTGGGTAAACCTACACACTATTGTGAGTTTGCAGCACGGTTTATTATAGGCTCGCTGCTTGGTTGCATTAAACCACTTTCTCCCATATGTGTGTGAGGAAGGGAAAGGGGGGGGGGGGGGGGTTGGGAGAGAGAGAGATCCTCCCTGTATGGTGTGCGTTGCACCATTCCGTATTATGCGTGGTGTCCCTCGTGATGCTGCGGCGAGGCAGGCGGGAGGAGTAGAGGGGCGGGGAGGGGTCGCTCCATCTCCTCGCAGCCCCACCGAATCCACTTCTCACAGAGCGCGGGGTTGCTGGCGGAAAGGCATGAGAGAGAGAGAGAGAGAGAGAGAGAGATACTCACACTCACACACACACAGGAAGAGGGAGAGAGAGAGAGAGAGAGAGAGAGAGAGAGAGAGAGAGAGAGAGAGAGAGAGAGAGAGAGAGAGAGAGAGAGAGAGAGAGAGAGAGAGAGAGAGAGAGAGAGAGAGAGAGAGAGAGAGAGAGAGAGAGAGAGAGAGAGAGAGAGAGAGGAGGTAGCGTGTGCGTGTGTGGTTGTGTGTGCGTGCGGATTGCACCACCGCATCCCGTTCACTGTTTCTGCAGGCGGCCGAGCTCTGATGGAGATAATAAACCCGCACTAGGCTTTTCTTTTCCCGCTGATCCAGCCAATGCTCCTTCGTTCCAGATGTGACCGACAAGTCGTTTAATGACGTCCGCATTCAGTCCCGCGCTGCTCACCTCGGAGAGACTGTGACACTATGGCTTTGGTTATGGAGCCCATCAGTAAATGGACACCAAAGCAAGTGTTGGACTGGATGAAAGGTAAGGTTGCACGGTCTTCATTGCACCACGCTGCTTGTGGTCAGAATGCTGATGATGCTTCTGCTGCTGCTGCTGCTGCTGGTGGTGGTGGGTTGGCGAGGAGGCCACGCTCTGGGCATGTGTTCCCTCGCATTCAAAGCTGCCGACTGTAACGTGGGGCTCAAGTGACTGATTAAAGCCAAAATGACGACTGAAGAGGTCTGAGCAGTTGTGGATGATCAGCGCCGTGTCACGTCGTTTGCTTGAGAGGGCACCTCTCTCACGGTAAACCTACAGGCTGCTGCTGGGATCATGATCACCATCGTCCTAACCACACAGCATCAGCGGCGGCGGCAGCGGCGGCGACTCTCATCAATGAATGAGGAAGATGTGTCATCTTCACCTGCTGGCACATGCCCTCCGGCGCATATCACCACGCGCCGTGAAGGCTGTGCACGGGAGTGTCACCGTGCGCGCGTGCGCGCACACACACACACACACACACACACACACACACACACACACACACACACACACACACACACACACACACACACACACACACACACACACACACACACAGTTAATTTAGTTCTCTTCACGCACCGCGCTCCACCTCTATCTCCGCTGGCCGCCGCGCAGCCAGTTTCAGCACCACGGACAGCGCAATGCACGCTCGCTTTCTTTGCAGCTCGCCTGGCTGGCACGTATATGAAGCATTACGGTGTGAATAAGTAATCCAATATAAGTTGTGTGTGTGTGTGTGTGTGTGTGTGTGTGTGTGTGTGTGTGTGTGTGTGTGTGTGTGTGTGTGTGTGTGTGTGTGTGTGTGTGTGCCTGCTGATGATCTTTTCGCACACTTTGGTCATTGCACAGAGCTGTGAAAGAAACTGTGGTAGGCCTACTGACGGACAACGTAAAAGGATGGGGGTGTCCGTAATTTCTTTATTTTAGACTAGGACTTGATCACTGCCTGATCGATGACTCAGGGTCTAAACAATTTCCGCATGCACTATTTCAACATGGAGTAACATATTTCAGTATGTTTCCACGATACATTGTAATTAAGGTCCAGTGCTGATTTTACTTTAGAAGCAGTGGATGGGCCTTGTCTTGCCTTAAAGTATTTATATCCTTTGTTCCTTTTCACATATTTGCTACATTCAAATCACAAACTTGGTTGTATTTCCCCTGGATTGTATGTGCCCCTTTTCTCCGATACCCCTATATTAAATTGAGTGAAGCCAGCTGACAATAAATCTTGAATTGGCATCATCATGCCTTGAGGTTTTTCTTCAGAAGAAACAAAGTACCTGCTCAGAGTTGGTAAGAAGACGCATGGGTTTGAATACAGAGCAAAACGGGAAGAAAAGGCTGCAGGTTTAAAATCTGTGAAAAGACTTGAAAACTTGTTCATCGTCTGACTGAAATCCAGCTGTTTGACAAAAATAAAAACAATTTTAGTCTCTAGATGTGATAAGCTAATATAAACACCCAGGCTTGCAGCTGTGGTTACACACAATGGGCCATGTTTACCAATAAGGCAACGTCTGAAGGTAGTTAAATTTGTTGTATTTTATTCAGGGGTTTCAAAGTAAAAGATGTTAAATAGAAATGCACACCCTGCTTTTTTCTGAGTTTTATTTTTAATTTTTTTTTTAAATCCCTGTGCTAGGTCAGGGTGAAATGATCAGTCTTTTTTTTAGTGTTTGGATAATTAGATAGTTTCAAATAAGAAGTGTAGCTTTTTAGTATCCATTTAAACTGATTAATCCGAATTGTTTCCACATAACACTGAAACTTACTTTTCAAAAATAAATCCTTTGGTTTGTAAAAAGTGAATACATTCTATTCACTTTTTACTGTTTTGATTTCAGACTATCTAACATTTTTCACTGTTGTTATTTAAGAGACCCTTTCTCCTACCTCCTTCACAAACTATCATTGGCATACATCCATTCAGACCTTGTTTTCCTTTTTTTTTTTTTTTGCTACTCGTCTTTTTCGTAAGAAGATTTGGCCTCTTAAAAAGATATTTTTCATCACTGCAATGTTTATCCAAATGGTTTTGCAGTCTTTTAGATAGGGGTGACACACAAACTTTCTTTTGTAGTCTATAGCCATTATTTTTCTTATATGATACAGGAGAACAGATACAAGGCACAGAGAGGCTGACAATAAATTTCAGATATATCCAAACATTTACATAAGAAATATCCATTTTCCTCATCTGTTCATTTGAAACCAAATTGGTTGCTAGATTTATTTTCACACTATAGAAAGGGCTTATGTTAACTAACATTTGTAGCACAATATCAAATCTTAATATGCCAGGGTTATATTTTGCAGCCATAAATCACAAATTGCTAAACTATAGAAACAAACAGATGACAAATTCTCAAGCAATCCTCATTGCTTTTCATTTTATTGATCTAACATAATAAAACTTACAATGTCTAGCAAAGGTGTTACCAACCAATCTTTTTATGTTTTCTCACAGTAAAACTAAAAACTTCAAGAAGGAAGATATTTTATGAGCATCGTGAGTGGAAAAAATTCCATATGTTAAAATGTATTTTTTCCCAATGAAAACACTGTGGCATCCATTCTATTCAGTAAAATCCAGTGTGACCAACCGTCTTCAGAACTCACCTTATATAAATAGTGTCCAGCTCTATGTAATAGAAATTTAGCATGATTTCAGCTGCTCTGTGATGCCTCAGAGATTTGTTAGAGAAACATTAAAGAACAGATATCATCACAAAGACAGAGGAACAAAGCAGACAGGTCAGGAAAAACAAAGTTGTGTAGAAATTTAAACCTCTGTTTTGTTATAACACATCATCTCAAGCTTTAAACATTTCATAGAGCTCAAGCCATTATCAGATAATAAGGAGAATGCCAAAACTACAAACCTACCAAGACATTGCCCTCCAACAAAACTAGCAGGCCAGGGAAAAAAATAATCAGATAAGCAGCCAACATGTCCCTGGTAACTCTGGAGGAGCCACAAATACCCATAGACCAGATGGGAGAATCTGATCTGTTAAAAGGTTTTCATTAAAGAGTGATAAAACAAAGATATTGTTAACAGAAAACCACATGATTTATTATGACAAAAAGCCGTGTAGAGGACAGAGTAAACAGGAAGTGCTCTGGTCAGGCGAGACCAAAAGTTAACTTTTTGGCACACATGCAAATCAATGTGTGTTGGAAAACTAACATTGCATAACTACCTGAAAACATCATCTCCAGTTTGACGACTGCATCAGGCTGTGGGAATACTTCAGCAGGGACAAGAAAGCTGGTCAGGATTAATTAGAAGAAGAATGGAGCTGAATACAGGGCGATTCTGCAAGAAAACCTGTTAGAGGCTGCAAATGACTTGATTTGGGAACAGAGGTTTCCCTTCCAGCTTCTTAAACATACAGCCAGAGCTAAAACTGAATACATCTAAGCATAATGTGTTAAAATGGCCCAACAAAAGTCCACACCTTAATTTGACTGAATCTGTGGCAAGACTTGATCTTCACAAGAGGCTTTCCATCCAATCTTACTAAGCTTGATATATGTATACGTATATTTATTTTTCAAAGCAGAAGGTGTTTTAAAATGGTGTGCAAAGCTGGTAGGAACATGCCCCCAAAGACTGCCAGCTGTCTAGCAACAAAATATTGTTCTACAAATATTGATTTAGGGGGCCTGATCTGTTGCAGTTCTAAAAAAATGTAAATTCCACGATTATGCACCCCTTTATGCGGGTGTGTCACATAAAAGTGCTATATAAATGCATTGAAATTTGTATTTGTAATGTTAGAAATTGGAAAAAAGTTTAAGGCTGGAATGATTTTGTAGGGCACCATGTAAATTGGGTCATATTGAATAGGTAGTTTGGTAGCAATTGTGAATTTGGTCAGTACTACGAGCTCATTGGCTAAGACAAAATAAACAAATGCATCATGCTTTTGGACCGTGATCAGTCAGGGAGACAGTTGTCCACTAAGTGCACAAGCATCCCCCCACCTCATTAAAAAAAAAAGGGGGCAAAAAAACAAACAAGAAAAAAAAACCAACAAAGAACAGAACACAAGTTGTGGTTTTATGCAGAGATTAGCTTTTTTTTTTTTTTTTTTTTTTTTTACCTTGACAGCCCATCCTTGTCAGATAAAAGCATGTTAGACAGAGAGATGTGATGATCTGTAGTCCTGCAGAGAAAACCCGACATTGCTGAATGGCATGCAGACAAATCAGGCTGTACTATATATCTCCCACTGCTGTAGAAAGGACTGCTCCAGCAGCAAAACACCAGTGAGGGCTCGCAGAAAGATGACTCATCAGCATTTGTTATGATCTGAGCACCCACACCAAAGGAGTTTCCTATATGAGGGCGTGTGTGTGAGAGGTATGTATCTGCTGAGGTGTGTGCATTCGATGACGCAGTTGATGAGCCGGGCACGGTGCGTGCAGACATTTGCCCGAGCATGCAGGGTAGCACAGATAAATGGGCTTCTCTTTCCCCTGTCGTAAGATCACCCTGTACTCTGAGGTGCCGGGTATCCGAAGCCTGCTGATGCAGACCACGTTGACACGAAAATGAATAAGGCTAGTCACTTTTTTCTGCAGTAATCTCTCTTCCTGTCTGTGCCTGTCAATGTATGGGAGCAGTCTAAAAATAATGGTGAGATGTCACACTTCAGTCTGTGAAGAGCGCTGCGAATAACTGAGAGCATGTGCACATTCTGTCAACCCATCCAAACAATGTATTTACAGCGACATCATTTAGTCAACACCTGTTCATTTAATGATTTTTAAGCTTTTTGGATACAGTGCCTTCTGAAAGCATTAACACACAGTGAATATTTTTCAGCTTTTCACATTACCACCAAAACCTTCAATGTATATTATTGCGACTTCAAGTGACAGAAAAAAAAAGTAGCGCACAATTGTGACGCTGAGCTAAAAATAAAGCATGGTTTGCTAAACTGTTTATAAATAAAGATCTGAATAGTGTGGCATGCACATGCGTTTAGCCCCTTTACTCTGATCCACCTGTGAGTGATTGCAACAGCGATGGCCTCAGAGGTTTGTAGAAAATAAATGCAAAAAAGAGCGGATAAGCTCTAAGCCAGTTTTCAGATCTAAAGGATGAAAAATAACACATATAGTGAGTTGCAGTAAAAACACAGCTAATTTCTATGTTTAGAGAGAGACAGGATTAAACAAAGATAGGGTCAAGTGTATCATCGGTGGAAGGAAAACATGAAGTTGTTGGCAGCAACAGGTCAGCTGATGGCTCCCTCCAGGATGGTGTCACAGCTAAACACAACGCCAGGCCAGGTGTAGCTACTATGAAGAGCAAAAACAGAGAGAGAACTTCAAGTTGAAAGTTGAAATAGCAGCAAGTAACACGAAATTGGAGGAAAGCAAAGTAGTAGAATGTAGCAGGATGAGGGAAAGTGGTCAGTATGTCCTCTAGCAGACTTAAGGCTGTTAAGACTCTACGAGAAACGACATGTCTGTTCTTGCTACCGCAGTGAATTATGTCATTTTGTTCTCTCAGCCCTGTCTTAGGGCTTCTCCCTGCTTGTTCTCAACACGTCAGGGCAGAACTTTTTTTACACGGGGTGTTCGACTGCTGTGCTGTGATTGGACTGGATTTAGATGGCCGTGTTTAGGTAAGAAAAGAAGAAATGTCTCACACATTTGTCAAACTGCTGTCGCGCAGTCCAACTCTGGTGAACTGCTCGCTTGCGGTGTTTCCTCTATAAATTATCCTAGCAGGGCAGTCCGACCCCCGTAGCACCACACATCCCCGGTGTTCGCAGTCTTTCCAAATAGCACCAGAGCACACAGTGAGCTATTATGTGTCTGCTCCTCAACTTTCACCACTCCACCTGCTCCGTGCTCGGCTCTCTCTGTGCCCCCTCCCCTGCCCGATCTTTAGTGACGTGTGTTTTAGTGGGGCTGACTTCTGCAGCTGAGTGTCTCGTAAAGTATGAACAGAGAGAGCCAAATAAAACTTTTTTCAGGTTCTTGCCACTCTGACTTGCTACCTTGACGATAAGAAAAAAACTCTCTGTTCTCATGGAGTATGTGACAAGCTTAAGCCTATCGCAGCATAATTACAAAGATAGCTCAGGGTAACACGAGCCAATCTAACCATAACTTTTGTCAAAAAGGAAAGTTTTAAGAATAGTCTTAAAAGTAGACAGGGTGTCTGCCTCACAGACCGACACTGGGAGTTGGTTCCACAGGAGAGGAGCCTGATAGCTAAAGGATCTGCCTCCCATTCTACTTTTAGAGACTCTAGGAACCACCAGCAGACCTGCAGTCTGAGAGCGAAGTGCTCTGTTAGGAACATACGGGGTAATCAGAGCTCTGATATATGGTGGAGCTTGATTATTAAGGGCTTTATACATGAGAAGGAGAATTTTAGAACTTTATTCTGAACATTATAGGGAACAATTAAAGGGAAGCTGAAATAGGAGAAATATGATCCCTCTTGTTTTCATCAGAACTCTTGCAGCAGCATTTTGGATCAGATGAAGGTCTTTAACTACGTTTTGTGGACTTCCTGATAGTAAAGAATTACAATAATCCAGCCTTTAAGTAATAAATACATGGACCATTTTTTCAGGGTCACTCCTGGACAGAATATTTTAAAATTTGCCAATGTTCTGGGGTTGAAAAGGCAAAGCATAGACATTTGTTTAATATGGTATATAAATGATATACATGGAATGACAAAAGTGATACTAAGGTTTTTCTTACTTTATTATCCAAGGCCAGTTGTCTATATTAAGTGATTGACTACGCAGGTTCTTTTTCAAAGACATTGCTCCAAAGATTACAACTTCGGTCTTGCCTGAATTTAACAGCAGGACATTTAAAGACATCCAGGTTCTTATGTTGTCAAGACATGCCTGTAGTCTTCCTAACTGATTTGATTCATCAGGATTTATGGAAGAATATCTGCTGATTTCTCCTGTTGGAAATATGTGTATATATATATATATATATATATATATATATATATATATATATATATATATATATATATATATACATTGTTAAGGGAATTGGCCCAAGCACCGAACCCTGTAGTACTCCTCAATTAATACTGAAGTTTGAGGAAGATTGATCATTTACAAACTGGAATCTGTCAGACAAACCAAGATTTAAACCAGCCTAGTGCTGTTCCCTTGAACTTGTGGCACTTTCAAGGTTTTGTAAGAGAACATCATGATTCACCATGGAATGCAGCACTGACATCTAACTGTACATAGTCTAAACACAAGTCCATTATCTAAGGCCATAACAATATCATTAGATATAATGCTCTGACTTATTCGTTTACTAAGGATAGATTAATTGTATCTAAGATTAGGGCAGTAATTGAATAGAACAGCTTCTGCTTTGGATTGGGTCCAACCAACAAACTGAAGGTTTAGTTGACACTAATGTTTTTGATAACTCACAAAACTCAACTGGATGAACACAATCTAAACACAGATCATGTTCTAAAGATACTTCCAACGCTGCCTCACTTACTGTGGATGAAGTAATGATATTTGACAGGATACCAATGATTTTATCTTTAATAGAATCCATTTTCTTTATGAAGAATCCCATAAAATCATTAATCCAGAGAGCTGAGGGAATGGATGGCTCAAAACAGGAATGACTCGGTATACGTTTGTCAACTGTCTGATAAAGAAATCTAGGATTTTTCTTACTCTCATCTATGAAAGATGAAAAATATGCATTTCTAGCTGTTCTGTTCTTTTTCTACAACAGTAGACGATTTATCCAGATTATGTAGGACTCCTCTAGATGTGTAGAGTGCCATTTTTAAAAAATGTTTCCTAACATTATGCTTTAAAGTACACAGCTCTAAATTAAACCAGGGAGCCAATCTCCTATGTATATTTACCTTCTTTTTCAAGGGGCCTACGTTGCCTGATGCCACACACAATGAGGAAGTAGCACTGCCTCTGCTGTGTTTTTCTGTGAAACTAAGGAAATAAAGAATGGAACAGAATTAAAAAAAAAGTTGTTACAGCATTGTCTAATAATGACGTAGTAAGGTAAAGGAGTATTAAAAAGGTAAGAACAATGTATACATTTTTACCCTTCGCAAATATCCATCTTGTGTTGATCTATATCACAAAATCCTTCAAAAATAGATTAGAGTTTGTGGTTGTAATCCACCAGAATTTGAAAAGGGAAGTAAGAACTTCTATAAGGTATAGTATTTGCAGATCAGTATAATTCATCAGACAAAAGAGAGGTGACCATGAAGCTTTCTGTTTTATTTAGCAAGCAAGCAAGGTGATTCAACTGAGCATGAGTGAAAGAAGAGGTTCCTTTCCAGGGCGGTACAGTATGGTGGAGCGTTGGGCCCTGAGCAACATTTTCTATTGCTTACTGTATCGTTCCCAAGTGTAAAAAAAAAAACATGACTTTACACCAACGGCGACTAATGGTGATGAAGGTATTTTGATGCCATTAAGGAGTCTGGACTGCAATTGATTATCTCTATTTCAATCTTTGAAATGGATTGCTGTACACTGCGCAGAGGTTATTTTAAACACAGTCAGAGAATAATTAAATCTTAATTCTATTTGAGAAAAAAAAAACAAATGAAAAAGAGCTGCAGGTGGTGGGAGGGGACACAGAAGGAGGGTCTTGAGCAAGGATCCATTCAACCAAGAACCAGCACTCAGAAGAACACAGTGAATTTTGCTGCAAATGTTCCTAGCGTTCTTTCACCGGCCATAGAAGGAGGATTTCCTCTCTAAATGCAGCTCTACCTCCGTACTGTGTCCCTTGATTTTGCCTTCTGCTGACATGGTAAGGAAGTCTGTGCTGGATCCCCCCCCCCCGGCTCTTGCTGTGTGCCTGCTGTAGTTTCAGCTGCATTAAAGATTGAACAATGTTCCTCATTATGGGAGAAACACGCCCACCGAGGAGATGCTCGCCCACTTTTCCCCGCATGCAGCAAAGAAAATTCACAGATGCAAGCACTGCATACAGATGCACATGAATGAGAAGGCATGTGTTCACTGAATTATGTGGTACGCACTCATGCACATATACCGAGACAAGCACACTCAGGAGCAACGGCTGTAAATGGGGCATTCGTAGTCATGGAAACCCGATCTGATCACGTTTTGAGTCACAGCACATGTCAAGAGATGAGGTGGCCAAATAAACACGGATATGCATATGGATATGGACTGTCACACAACGTTGCACATATTCATCAGCGTTTGCTCCTCTTTTATGGCCCGAAGCAGAGTGAACAGGAGGAGAGAGCAGGGACACTGATTCAGGGACTTGGAGGTGCAAAGTGAAATTAAAAAAAAGTGAAAAAAGCAGCGGAGAATGAGATGTGCGAAAGAAATGAGGGACCATGCAAAGGAGAAGGGGTGGGCATGGCACACAGAGAGAAGAGAGGGGACGGCAGAGCGGTGCAGGGGATGGGAGATGCTGCGGGCATCACATCAAAGCTCCCGCTCCATCCGGCTGCTCGGACAGAGGGGCCTGTGTGTGAATTATTTTGTGTGTGTGTGTGTGTGTGTGTGTGTATGTGTCACATGTGCTGTGCGGTTCTGGGTCCATGTTGCACCTGTTGTTCCTTGATGGGAGCTGTAGAATCCAATTCATTAACACCGGAAGAATAAATCTTCCATTGCCTATTTCATATATGCTGTGGCATTAGAAAGATGATAAAACAACAAAGTTACAGTGACATTTCAAACAAAATTCTGCAGTATTTTTCTCTGGCTGTGTCTTGGTGAGATTTTTTTCATTTGATACCAATAAAACACGGGAAAGTCTTCTGTATCAGAGAGTTTTTTTCCAATATGACAATTAACAATGTAATTGTACAGTAGTAAATTGAATTGGATTATTAAATCTCTGGATTAGAATAAATTGGATTATAATTGGGTGGAAACTGACTTTGTTTGATTAGAGTTTAATTCAGCTTGTTTATCCCATTGGACAAGTGTTATAAAATTATCTTTTTGCATGTTGGTGAGGTCCAAAAAAACCCAAAAGCTAAATACACTGGCTCTCGGTTCATCAGTAGAGCAGACTTTGATCATATTCTGTTATTGACAAAACAATTACAGTTTTAACGTTCATGTTGGCCTCAGTCATTGTAACGCCAGTAGTGACTGTAATATTTACAGTGCCAGTCCCAATTATTGGCAACCCTGCTAAAAATGGATAAAAAAAAAAACACAAAAAAATATATTTCACATCAGAATCATGATCTCACACTGAAAATTGAAAACAATCCAGCCTTTAATTTCGGTAAATTTAGTCAGTGTGGTGAAAAAAGAATACATAAAAAGAATAGATAAAAATCATCGGTGGTGCAATCACTGGACCACCAACGATCCCTTTAAATTGATTGTATTTTTCTTATTTAAACATAACTTTTTAAAGTTAATCAGAGTGGCCAAACAATTATTTTATCTCTTTACACAATCTTTCCTCATTTTCTATTGTCCTGAGTCATCTGCTTTGCTTTATTCTCCAAAGCATATGGATTTTTTTTAATAGGATTTAGGCCCAGGAACTGAATTGATCATGGAAGAAGGTCCATCTTGTGTCTGGTCAACCACTTATGTACAGATTTGGTTATAGGTTTTGGATCCTTATCCTAAATGGACTAGTGATGACCAGTTTTCAGTTTTCTGATATGGTCCACAATAAATGTTTCTTGAACTGTCATTGTTTTTCAAATATTCAATGGTGCCATCCACACAAATTTCCCAGAGCCTTTTGAAGAGAAAGAGGCCCAAGGCAGAACAGATCATCCACCATAGAAGGCATGAGGTGCTTTTCCATAAATGTGTTTTTGTTTCATGCTAAACCCACCTGCAGTGTATAGTATGTGGTTGAAAAGCCCAATCTCAGTCTAATCTGACCAAAGCACCAAGTTACTGCAAATAAACATCGAATTTATTTAAACCTCTCTAAAGTTATGAAAGATTAGATTAGAAACAAACTGAGGATTTCAAATACCAGACTCTTCTTTGGGTTTAAGACAGATTTTAGGATATCATGCTACAAAGATTTACATAATTTACCTAAGAGACCCAATTTAGAAAGGTTTGGATTGTGGAAAATCTTATTGTATGATGATGTTGGACCTGCAGAAAGCATTTGACCAGTCCAGTCCTCAAGGGCCGGTGTCCTGCAACTTTTAGATGTGTCCCTGGTCCGACACACCTGAGTCAAATAATCAGGTAATTAGCAGGACTCTGAAGAACCTGATTGCATACTGAGGAGCTAATTGTGCCATTTGATTCAGGTGTGTGGGAGCAGGGAAACCTAAAAAAAATTCAGGACACTGGCCCTCGAGGACTGGAGCTTGACACCCCTGAGTTAGACCATACAATCTAAATTACTAAGATGAAGACGTTTGGGCTTTAATAATATGTCATAAAAAATTGGTTATCTCAGACCAAGAAAACTGCTCACAAATACCACAGCAAACGAGACCCATTCAAGTGAAAAAAAAAACAACAACTTTGGGATGGGGTGTACCACAAGGAAGCATCACTGACCTCCTATTTTTCTTTATTAATGATTTAAAGCTGCTGTTCCTTATCGTATCCTTTTGCACACTGGATATTTTGTCTTAATGGTTGCACACTTAACTAATTGTTGGTTGAGTGTGCCCGCAGTCGTAGAGGACATGTTGAGTAGAGAGGATATGATCGGTTGTGTAGTTGGTTGGTTGCAAATAGGTGATTTCTTGACACGGGCAATTCTGAAGCTATCGTTTTTGACAGAAAAATTAGATTTGCTAGATTGCGATGCATTACAAAAATTAATTAACAAACGACTTTCAGAGGATTTCTTAGAGAAATCAACTCTGCAAATTCTTGCTGGATCACTGGTGCAGAGCCGCTTTGGCTGGACCATCATTTTGTTTTTTAAAGAATAAATGATACAAAGCTGAAAAAAAAATTATCAGGGTCATCCTCAATGGCATCCACATACAAAACTTGATCCTGACACTTTCAACAAACTACTTTGTTTTACAGTAGAAAAATACACATAATCTATCTCAAAATGCTGCTCACTTTTAAAATAGCCACCAATAAGGGTTCAAAGTGTTTAACAAATGATTTTACATTTGTAAGTTATATATGCCAGTACTTTCTGGAAAGTTTGAAAGTGCATTCTGTGCTGTATAAATATAGAAGTCCTACGGGTAAGAATAGTTTCTTGTACAGCGCTGCTGTGCTGTGCAGTAAATTGTCAAAGGAATTAAAAGCAAGTAATTCTTTGAGTCTTTAAAAAGACCCTTAACTGGACATAAATCTGGAAGCAGGGGTCCAAATGTTGAGAATAAAGTAATGTTCTTTTAAGGACAATTGCTTTTCTATCTGCAACACTTTTTATGAGTTGTAAATCATTTTATGCATATTCTGTCTAATTTTGCTTATATACTGTATTTAGTTTTTTTTACTGTAATTTCTCCCTTTTATCTGTTGTGTTGGTTACATACTTGCTTTACGTCATGAAATGCCATTGTTATTCCTATCTGTACTATCACCCGTGGAATTTGATTGAATTCAATTGATTTCATTTAATTTAGTTCAAGTTTTTTTTTTACCCATCTTTGCCAAGGGTGTCAATAAATGTGTCTAACTCTGTAAAGGCGTCAAATACACAAGCATACCATCATTATTTGGTCAAATGTAAAGAACCGACCCACCTTTGTCTTTTCAAACATTTCTCGCTGTCACCTACATTTTGTTTCCAGCTATAATGCGAACACTACAGGAAGCCATGAGCACAGTAACGGCACGGTGCTTTTAAGGAAAGCCTGGAGAATAACTGCTTGAGTCCACAAGCTTTTTATCGCAGCACAGTATTTGCATACTTGACAGTACCCACTTGAGATTCTCTCAGGCCGTTCCTATTGTTAAGAGTCGAGCTCTGCCTTTAAACTCCTGGCTCTTTTTTCTGCTTGACCCTGTTTTCCTTCCAGCTGCCGTCCCCGTGCTGGCTTTCATGGAAGACAAGAGTTTGCATACTTGGGAAGCAAACATTCGTACAAATATTCCGCCATGATCTGATGAATATTTCACATTAGGAATATTTTTAGAGGCGCTGGTGGCCTTCTTTTTCCCACTTGCAGAAGCTCTCACGCATTGTGGATACTCTGATGAGGTCAGGAGGAGTCTTTTCCTGCTTTTTATACCCGGTTTACCGAAGCACAATAAACAGGAAACATGGTCCGATTTTTGATTTCAGTTATTAAACAGCAAATGTTTTCTCTCCGTGCTTTTAGGTTTTAGTCGGCCGCACCAATGCCTTTTTACTCTGTGGTGCTCAACAAGCTTCCACTCAGTGTGCTGAAGGCTTATTCAGCCTGCGTATGAGTGCATCCTCATGCCTGATCTTTAGCCTTGCGTCAGTGCAGGGTCTTGAGGGGCATCATATGCTGGTTCTCTGCCGCTTCTCGGAGGGCTCTTACGCTGTGGTTGCCTGGCAACCCTTGTGTTTCTGATTGGGGAGCCGATTTGTTTCACCCAGAAAATGAGAGAAGGAAAGAAGAGAGAGAGAGAGAGAGAGAGAAGAGAGAGGGAGAGAATCAGAGTGAGTTGCATGAAATGTTGATGAAGCTGTCAACAGGAGTTGCTTGCTCAAGGCTTGGAGCACTGGGCCTCAGAGATGGTCAGGATCAAGGGATGGAGATCTTATAGAGCTCTGTTTCTCATGGAGTAAAAGTGTCAAAAACCAAGTTAATAAAAAACAGCTTCGATATCTGCGGGGTAAACGAAGAAACCCAGTTTCTGTCTAATTGGATGAAATTAGCTAGATTTTCATCAGACTGTGGACTGAAAACAGAACAACTGTGCCTTTTAAAGCTTATAACCCAGGAAGGAACTTGCAGACAAATGATTTCCCACTTAAAATGAAACAAAACAAATTAAGTCACTGCTAATTATTTGAGGAAATATAATATTTTATTTTGACCCCAAAAAACATATTAGAAACCAGTTTCAAAAACTGGTCGGGTCCAGAAGTTTACATTCAGTAATCATGGCCATGACAGACGTATTCTATGGGCTTTTTATAATGCACTGAAACCTTTCTTCTTGGGGTTGGGGACTAATATTCAAACATGAAACCAAGCTCAAATGTGTGGATACACTCACACGTATATTTCCCTCACCAAATTGGAGAGAAAACACATTAGTTTTGTAGCCATAGACAAGCTTTTGACATAAATCTATCTTGATTTGAAGCCCACTGTGCAATGACCGAGTCATTGACGATAAAAAAAAAATTTATCTCACTGTGGACATGGACACTGGTTCTCTAGGATCTTCCAGCTTCAGGCAGGGTTGTTCCATTCGTAAGCAATTTCCTTTCTTCTTATGTAAGTGTCGGTCATAAACTTGGACATATTGAGGTGTTTCCACCAGGAAGTAATCCCGTATGTGCATAAAAACTAGTTGAGTCTGGACAAACCGGGCAAACATCAAGCTTCTTTAGCCCAAACCCTTTCTCCAGAAAACATTTGGTTTGCCCAGTTGGGCAGCATCACATTGCAGGCAAGTTTAATGTTGTCAGTTTTGGACGAGGGTCTTGTATTTTGGTTGACATCCTCTAAATTCAAACTGACTGCACAGCGGTCAGTCACAATCGGTGTTCCCAAAGTTTTCAGCTTGTGGGAGGCTTGCGTCTTAGTAGTTCCTTTATTAACATCCTAATTTTTTTCCTTCTCTGTAATTGTGACATTCTGGGTCGTTTCAATCAGGCTATGATTCCAAACACACATAAAAAAAATTGTTTTACAAGAAAAGAAAGAAACAACAACAGGTAATCCTGGAAGGGCTCTGACCTCAACGATAGTGAAAATCTACTGAGCTCATAAGCTGGGTCTTTACCAGAAAACCAACCAGTTTAATTGAGCTCTACCAATTCTGCCAAGAAGGGTGTTAGAATGGGGGCTTTGTTAGAAGATATTATAACAGAATTATGCTAGGAGCTTGCAGTCTTACTGAATTTATATAGTGCTTTTCTAGTCATACCAACTACTCATAGTGCCTTACAGCAGAGCCACATTCATCCAGTCACACTCATATACGCCGATACACAGAGAGGTAGGCAATTTCAAGCTGTGACATGTGCCAGAAGGAAACTGGAATCAAACCCAAAACCTTCAAGATGGCTACTCTTCTCACTGAGCCTCTTTCTACTTTGTTGGTTGCCTGTAGAAAGTGTGTCATTAAGGTCCAATCTGCAAAAGACATTTAGCTAAATATTCATTGTGGCATATGTCTCAAAATGTCATTGTTAGACATTAGAATTGTTTGAATTCCATAATAAATCCACAATAACTTACTTTTGCACCCCGTCTTTATCTTCTTCTTTTTTCTTCATTTCAAACTAGAAAACAAATGCTTGACTTGAAGAATGCATAAAATATTACACCGATGCATTGCGACGGGTTTTACACGCAGATACCTTCAACAAATACCTTCAACAAATGGAGTAAAAATGTCCAAAATTCAGCTGAGCAAACTGGAAAAAGACAAAAAAAAAACACCCATCTTATCCTTTATGGTGGCACAAAGGTTAAGCCTGTGTTTTAAAGGGTTCGGCTATAATATAATGCATAATTATCTTGTCATTACAGTTCTTTTTTTCTTCTTCTTCTTTTTTTTTTGGTTTAGAGAATCTTAACACCAAGTAGGATTTGTGTGTGTGTGTGTGTTTGTGTGTGTGTGCTCGTTCTCTCATTGGGCTGTTTATATCTGGAGCCTGAACTGCGGATGGATCCAGATCAGCTGTGTGTCCTGCAGGAACTCTGGCGATGAGACTTTCTGGCTCATCTGATTGGTTAACAGCTGCTTGTCTCACATAAACACACACACACACACACATACACACACTCACGCACAGTGACGAGGATGTGTGTTTTGGCATGTAGGCATCTGGCACAGGAAAGCATCCTAAGTTGGGAGGAGACAACAGACAACAGCGAAAACAAAGATTCTCCTGTGATCCTTCTGTGCTCTGCAGAAAGGGGACGCAGCTATGGTGGGAAGCTTTTCCAAGAGGTTCAAGAGGAAAAGTGACATTTAAAGTTTTTATTTATTTTTAATTCATCGCCTCTATAAATAAATAAAGTTACTCTGCAGATGTTTCAGGGTGCTAAAAGCAGTGTGCACATGCTTTCAAAAGTGACGTCACGAATAATTGTTGTCGTCAGTCGCGTCATACGAAGGCATTCTGTGGTGTTTAAGAAGGCGCTCTGCTAAGCTAGGACTAAAAACAGAACTTTTGACACGTGTGCAACACGCATTGCGTGGCGGAAAACTGGATCACCACTGTGAAACATGGGCTGATGTTGATGGGATGCTTTTGTTTAACAGGGACAAGGAAGCTGGTCAGAGTTCAGAGGTAGATTTAGATCAAAATTAATGCATGTGTTAGATTTTCCAGTCAAAGTACGTAATTCAATTCAATGGAAACCCAGTGTCAAGACTTGACAACTGATCCTCATGGGGACTCTCCATCAATTATGGGGGACTCATCCAAACAGTTTTTTATCTGTAATTATTTGTGTTAAAAACAATTGTAACGTAGAGCTCACCTTCAGCGTTTTTATCCCCGTTTGAATGTAAAAGATCAGTGGTGCTAAAGTAATTCTTATGACACATTACCACATTACCATATTACATTCTGTGGTATACTATACGCAGTTTTTACAGACTGACAGGTTGCTGCAGGCATCCGCAGCAACTCACCGAATGTTGGTTTAGCTTCTTCTGTCTCTTTAAGTTACAGAACAAAACGTATGTCAGCTGTATAATTGCTTCCGCTAGGTTTTTATTTTCAAATATAAACTCTTAAGTCAGTAGGATATAGACACTGACATTAAAGGAGGTCTCCCCCCGCCCCCCACATGCTCTCTTGCCCCAATGTTTTATAACCAGGCATACACAGCTATCTGTGTCAATCTTATTACCTTTTCCTTCTCACACTGAAGGTCAGGAGTCCCAGATCAGGCTTCCGTGTCATCAGCTGCTGGGCTTAGTGTCTCCTATGTCTTCCTGATCCACCCAACCATAGCTGCTGGTCATTTAAAGGAATCTGCAAGTTACCAGCTCTGTCACCACTGATTGACTTGCCAGAGCACACACGACCTGGCGCCACTTTAACAAAGGTGTAGCATCAGCTAAACAGCTCCTAAATGTAATTACAGGAACGCTGCGCCGTGCTTTCTGTCCGTTCATAACTATAAAGATGCAGAATATCACAATACGATACTCACATTTACTAAAGTTTCAAAGAGCTGTTTACAGCTGGACATTTTTAATCTGATCAAATGTCAATTGGCTACATTGGATACTGACCATTGTACTATTTTGTCGTTCTACTCTTCATAGATTAACATGAGTATAATAAGTTGATAGTATATGGTTAATTAGTGTAGCTTTCTGCTTGGGTAGAGCCTGAAGCTGATAGATATGCTGCCTGTAGCTTGCAAGCTGTAGTTTTAACTACAGCTTTGGTTTGAATGTAAAAGATCAGTGATGACACACTGACACATGGGGAATTGTACTTGTTGGGAAGAGGTAGTCTTTTAAATTCTTGGGGTATGTTGATGCTTGCTACCGGCCCATGCCAATAAATAAAAAAACTAACAACATTCCAGACAATTTTAATTAGAAATATCTTGCAATAAAAAGTATGAACTGTGCGTGATTAAACCCTGGTCCCCCGTTTCAAAGCGGCGGACGTAGCCCGCTATGCCACTTAGGGGGGTTATATGTCGTATGAAGAGAGTACTTAGATTATTAAGACCACGCTATTGGTTGGTTGTGAGTAATTTTAAACCATTCCTCTTGTGCGAAGAATTCTCAGGCCTCTGAGGCTGGAAGAGCGTCTTCCTCATCATTTGAGATGTTTATGCGTCTTTAGATAATGAAGTTGCACTCAAGACAAAACTTTTGACTGTAGGCACCTTGGAGCCTTCAGACAAGACAATGGTCTGACACATCAGGACGAACGGCAAAATAAAGGGTTTGGGAGATTTAAAGTGAACTCCAGACTTTGATTTTTAGGAATTCTGGATAGAATAATACTCTAGAGTCCTGCCAATGATGTATTTCAACCATCAGGAGCTGGCGTTCGTTGCAGAGGAAGATCCGTGTTGATCTGTGTCCCACGTGGTCGATGACAGCAAGACCTAGAAAGTGCTTTCTCTAAACGTTCCTTTACCCAGGCAGTTTATTTTTTCAGCAATTCCATTGTGAAACAAGGCCAGTGGATCCGCAGCAGTATCTGGCGAGCTCTAGCCCCACAGCTGAGTGAGGGTGGGTTACTCACATTGTGGACTTAAAAGCTTTTATTTTCAGCAAAAATGCTATAATCAATGATTCTGTCTCTGGAACTACAGTTTACACCCTTTATAGAGTCACTGGAAAGCCTAAGGAAAGTTGAAACCGAATCAAACTTCTGCATTTTATCATTTACGAGGTGAGAGTAAAACCCGGTGGTCTGGCCATAAAGCTGGGAGCATTTCACAGCGTTTACACTGTAAACCTGAATTACGACCACTTCTACATCCAACGGAGCTTGAAACAATCACATTTTTTTCATAAATAGTACCTGAGATACATATCCCAAAGTAACAAAATCAGCACACAGGGTTTTCCATGGTTTATTAATTTCTGCATTTTTCAAATGGTTCAAATATTTCAATGAATAATACATTTGATTTGTCTTTTACTACTCGATTTTTTGCTACTCAAGACCAAAGTTTTAATGTCTATTACAGTAAGCAATATTCGAAAATACAATCAGCAGAATATTAAACTAAATTGACGTAATTGATTTAAAAGTTAAAAATAACTCAGTTAGTTTGACATGCGCAGTACTTTGCCTCCACAGTACTTTATCTGAGATTCCTTGCCAATGAAAAAGTGTTACCTCCCACCCAGATCCTTGGATTTTGGTAAAAACTGAGAAAATGTAGGGCTGCGATACAGGCCCCAGGATACTACCCTGGTTTCTGGAGTCGCCCTTATGTGCATTTCAAAACAACTTCCTGATTGCCATGGTAATTTTAAAAATAAACAAGCACGTTTGTTTTTGCAAACATTTTTTTTTGTTATTTTTAGATAAAAATGGGAGTTTTCAGTCGCAAGAAACTTTTCATAGTGGCTTGGCCAGGAAATATGTTTTTTTTCTTCTAAAACTCTGACAAAACTTAAGATTAAATAGTAATCAGAAATGCAATGCAACAGAACTTACATTTATACCATTTATACATTTTATATATATTTATATACGTCCATCCAGTCAGCCATCTATTGTTTTATACTAATCCAAAACAGAAAGGGTCCTGATCAGATGCCACAACCACCTGATCGGTTTCCCCAATTCTCGCTGTGATCCCTCCCTTGAGACCGTGGTGGCAACCTCAGCCTCAAACTGTATAGCCTCAGGGATCATGAAGGTACTAAAACCTTTCTCCCACTCCAAGCTGATGATTCTGCAGCATAGTTACATTTTGACTTCCAAGTGAAAGCATTTCACTTCAGACTGTTTGGAACATGTGCTTATTTTTATTTATTTTTTATTTTTTTTATTTTTTTTATTTTTTTTTAGAAATCTTACCATCACCTTCACCCACTTGATTTCACAGCAGTACTTGTGCAGATTTATGTGCAAACCTGGCGTCACCGCAGCTCTCCATGAGGCCACCTTGTATTGTTTTGCCTGAAACACATGATAATAAGGCCAACAGGGCCTTCTCCAGTGGGATCGTATTTCATTAAATACATTTCACTTGCGGTTGCTACAGTTCAGAGCCTTTTATAAATGTGTTAGATTTTAAATGGCTCTGCTGTCCTGCATGTTCTGTAACAACATTCCTTCTGAACGCATCTTGAATCAACAGAAGGCTTATATTTGGTCTCCCATGTCCCCTGGTGAGACGCCTTGTGCTCTTGATATTTGTTTTAATTGTACCAAGTGTGTATGGGTGTATTAAGGTGGTAGCTCACTTTCTGCTCTCTGTCAGCTTTGCTTCCCTTGGGCGTCAGTGTTTTCCTCACAGCTCCACCGGGCTTTAACGACAGTAACAACATCCGTTGTAATTGTTTTGGGATGGGCGCTTGGGTTCGATGTGCGCGTTTGTGGAGGGATGAGCAACTTGTGTCCGAGTGTGCGGCTATGCATGAGTGTGTGTGTGTGTGTATTTGTGTCTTTTCGCGTGTGTTTCGCTCTGTGTTTGCTCATTTTGGAGGAGGCTTGTTCATTAGGTCTGTGGGGAGATGTGCTTTCTGCTGACTTTGTTGGCTTCAGAGCCAGAATCTCTTACTGATCTATAATGTCCCACACCCTCCTACCCGACTGGCTGTCTGCAGAGGAAGGATCTACTGCGTATTAGTACAACCAAATATGGATCACACACACACAAAGCCTCCCAACTTTTATATTCGTTTAAAATGATAAGGGACCACACTGCAGTTTGCAACGCTTTTTTCATAGGTGTGGCCTGAAATAATCTCTGCAAAACTGGAGATGAGCGAAAGGGATGGGGTTGCATGTTCATCTTTCTTTAACCTTTCAACATTTTATCACACTACGACGACAAGCTTCAATATATTTTTATCGGGGTTTAACACCCTTAAATTAAATCCAGGCCAACCATCTACCTTCACAGGTCACCAACACCGTAAATACAGGCCTCCTGTGTCTAATTTAATCCCAGGATAAAAATAGCGGACCCATACCAGTGTAAAAAAAAAAAATGTCACAAAGACCAGGGAAAATGGCATTAAGGTCGCAGCTGGAGTTGTCAAGACGTAACTCTGGAGGAGCTGCAAAGATGCGATGCTCAGGTGGGAAAATGTATTGCCAGGACAGCCATTAGTTGGACTCTATGGGAGGAAGAAAGTCTGTAAAACACCATGTTTGCGTTTTGCTAAAAATCATGTTAGAGACACAGCAAACACGTGGAAGAAGGCGCTCTGCTAAACTAGGACTAAAAACAGAACTTTTGACACGTGTGCAACACGCATTGCGTGGCAGAAAACTAGCCCTGTAAACCACCCTTACCAGACCATCACCACTGTGAAACATGGGCTGATGCTGATGGGATGCTTTTGTTTAACAGGGACAAGGAAGCTGGTCAGAGTTCAGAGGTAGATTTAGATCAACATTAATGCATGTGTTAGATGGTCCAGTCAAAGTACGTAATTCAATTCAATGGAAACCCAGTGGCAAGACTTGAGAACTGATCCTCATGGGGACTCTCCATCAGTAACGACAAACCTTGATGTGTTTAGCAAAGTCCCGGGATACTGAACAGTGGGAAGGAAATAACCCAAAAGATGTCGCGTGTTTCAACATTTCTCACATAAAGGTGAGAAAATCTGAAACAGCTCATCCTTTATGGGGCATTCATCCAAAAAGTTTTTATCTTTAATTATTTGTGTTAAAAACAAGTAGAGCTCACCTTCAGCGTTTTTATCCCCGTTTGAATGCAAAAGATCAGTGGTGCTAAAGTAATTCTTACTACTCATACTTATTACCACATTTGCTCGTAATCAGATATAGAACGGACAGATGTTATTTTTTTTTCTTGGTGATCGGTAATAGGATGCCAGCAAAGCGTGGAAAAGACATCTGCTTCAGGGCTGGTGCTTATCTATGGATGCGATTAATGAAATGTTGTTTGGTGTGGATAACTGCTCCCATACTTCAATACAGATTGCCTCCTGCTGGACCATTCAGTCTACAATACGACAGTCATATCTAAAGGTCTTTTTCTTTCTCACAAATTACATTTCCTAATCTCATTGTGCCCTTTTAGTCCCCGAGCAGACAGCCCTCAGTCTGAACCACTCATCAGACCAAAAGGTTTTCGCCATTTTCTGCTAATGCGCAGTCAAAGAAGACCCGCACACATCCGAACCTCCTAATGTGCGTCTGTGTGTTCTATCCTCAGGTCTGGACGACTGCCTCCAGCAGTACGTGAAGAGCTTTGAGCGGGAGCAGATAGGAGGAGAGCAGCTGTTGCACATCACCCACCAGGAGCTGGAAGAGCTCGGTGTCACCAGAATAGGACACCAGGAGCTCATCCTGGAAGCCGTGGACCTGCTTTGCGCCCTGGTCAGTCTCTGGGCTAAATCGTTTTCACCTGACAAGTTCAGCCAATACAATTTGGGGGGTGGTAACTTGGTTTTCTGCTGCCTGGTAATTTGATGGGTGTGCAAGGCAGATCTTTTATCAATGGCTGGAGTATTTTGAGGAAGAAAGCCACTTTGAAGAGGTTCCTGAGCAGAAGTTCTGGTGTAGTGCATTTCTGTTGCTTTGCTATTTGACCTGAGGATGAAAATAAGTATACATGGTTGTAAAGGTCGGTATGTTAGCCCCATCATTGACTGTCTGAGCAGGCCGATCCCTCAACGAGACACTCGAACAGCGCTGCTGGCTGACTAAAGAGAGGTTTACAGGTGGAACTGAAATTAGCTTTTGAGAGCTGTTTGTGTCTAACATCTGCTAATTCTACCATGATTCCTGTTTGGTTAGTATAGCCAAAACTGCTTTAAAACATTTACGATTGATTTACTATGTTCCTATATGGTAATTGGCTTTTATTCATTGATCGTATTAATTATGTTTTTCACTTCCATTGGGGATCAGCTTAGCTCAACAAGGCCTGGCCATAGTTTTGACTCAACACGCTGGGTCATGTTTTCAGTCCAAGAAATTAGTTGAATGGTTTAAAACCATTTTTTTTCCATTAAAATGTGCATTTATTGTTCATATCTGCAAAAGAGGGCATAAAAAAATAATAACCCATAACCTGGACTACTGCGAAAGTTATATTTGGGTCAAAATTAAAAAACATTTTCTCAGTCTAACTCTGCATTAAACATGATCAGACCACAACAATTACTTTTTGACTATAACATGAACGATTAATGCATAACAATACATGAAATCTTGATATTTTTGTCCTTGGTTGAAAAGACATTGAATTCCGTTAAAATTAACTTAGCTAAAAAGTTTGCAATTCGGAAACATGCAAGAGAAACTGAAGCAGAATTAAATACTCATATTTCTCAGAATTGTTAAACTTTTCCCACGTTTTTTGCAACGTTAGAGATTTACAGACAGTAACTGACAATGACAATGCAAAAATGCGCAGCCTTCACCCTGGCAGAGCATTTCGTTGAAGCCCCTTTAGCAGCACTCACCGCCTCACACACAAAGGTTTTCTTGGGCATCCCTCTACAAACCTGGCACACATTTTTATGGCTATACTCTACCATTCTTCTGTGTCGATCCTCTTAAAGCTCAGCTAGTCTGGAGAGGAAGTGTCAGTGGACGGCCATTCTTTGGTCTTGCCACAGAATGGCCGTCATTCTCTGTCAAACAAAGATAATATGCATGTCTGTGTCTTGATAACTGCTTTGGTCACCCTTGGCCTGATCTCGCTGCGCCTCACGAGGTTAGACACCAGAAATGGCTTGACGGAGTTCCAAGAGGTAGTTAAAAAAAAAAAAGCAAAGACAAACCATTGAATTGGAAGGTGAGTCCAAACTTTTCTGCATTTAGAAACCATGAGCACACTGAAATGCTGGCAGGGTCGCTGTAGCACAGCGGGAAAGCTCTTCACTCTGCGTGAAAGAATATTTCTACAAGTGCAGATGAACCAAGAGGTTTTTGTAATACAATATTCATGAATTGAGTTAGCTGCTAGCTGGCCCAGTTGTTCATTCATCGGCCCTCTCAGTATGACTCAGTTACATTTCCTGCATGTTTCTACAGGTGAGCTGGCTTTAATTCTTCGACCACATACCGTAGTCCAGCTTTTGTGCTTTTGAACTGTTTTATTAAAACAGTCTTTTGCACAGCTGCCAGTATTTTCTGCTCTCAAAATGTATTATTCATTGTTTTACGCAGAATCCAGAGCGCACATGCTGCCGGCGCTCTTTACATGCATTTTGCGCCATCTTTTATCAAAAACGCATAGCTAGAATATACAAAAAAGAATCTTTTTAAGGGAAGCAATTATCAAGGAAAGACAAACTTCCGAAGGCTAATAGTTGTTATTTTTCTGCTGCATCGGTCATTGATGTTGGCTTACAGAACAGCGGTGGGGGAAAAAAAATTCAAAAATAAATAGAAAACAGTCTTCTATGACTTGAGTCTTTGCCTTGCGTGCTCTGCCTCGGTCACTGCTGACTGTATGTTCAGTGGCCCTGCTCAGGATTAGAGAATTAGGGGGAATTAGGTGCTACTCTCCCAGAACGAGTGAAAAGAGGGAGCGGAAGAGAGGTGAGAGGGAAAGAGAGAGGGAGAATATGTAGAAAGAGCATGCAGGATGCACCTTATCTCTCAGGCACACATGGCTGGATTAGTAGGAGCTGTTCAAATGTGTGGAAGAGGGTCTGTCAGTGTGTGTGTGTGTGTGTGTGTGTGTGAGTGCTAATCAGCACCTCTTCTCATTCAAATATTTCAGCATGGCAATGAGTACCAATAACTGTATGGCCTGAGAATATGGACACACTCGGACCGTCTATCACACACACAGACACACGCATACACTCATTCAAAGATAAGAATTTGAAAAGCAGGGTCTCTTAATGTTGTGCAAGTTCACACCGAACAAGAACAAGCTCAAAGTACAGTTCATATAGGTTAACGCCACAATTATTCATGTTGAAAGCGCAACACCGAATTCACACGTTTCACCATTCCGACATGAAAACGGATCTGTTGATTCCAGTCGCTTTGAAAACCCTGAAAGGTTGTGATTATCATTGTTATTAGACAAATATGTCTGTGATGTCATTACAGCTACATGTCATGGAACGTCTGGGAGATATCACTCTAGCTCCCCCTCTGTTTGTCCTGTTGGCCGCGCCTCGGGTACATGCCAGATGGAGTCAACGGTCGCAGCGCTGCACGCTGAACAGCTCATTCTGCAGAAATACACAACATTTGTAATATTTCAAAAATATTCATCCCCTGATGAAAACCAATGACTTCTATAATTGATGGTCAAGGCCCAAAAGTAGTGGCCTGAACAGGATATTTACTTTTGCTGTTAAGGCTGTTTATCCATCTCTCCGATTATCGGTGCTGGATGACCACGAGTTCCTTCGTCCCACATTTAGGTGTATACACACACACCTAATTGTGGGAGGAAGCCAGAGTACCCAGAGACCCACGCATGCACAGGGAGAACATGCAAACTTCATGCTGAAAGACCCTAAGCTGAGGTCAGAACCTTCTTGCTGCAGAATGCAGTGTTACCAAGACCTCTATTGGTAACAATGTGCAGCCGAATTGGCTAAAATAAATATGTTTCAAATCTTTCAAATAAGATTGACTGCAGTCAATATTGTTTGTTTGGCAACACAGTTGCATTTTTTTAATGTATTTGATGCAATGAATTAGGCTCTTGACGATGTTACTTTTAGGCATAAGAGCAGGGGTCTGAAACTTTTACAATCCTCCATTCTGCTAAATAGAATTTGTCCAGGCTGTAGAGCCACAAAGGCAACATGACGCCACAATAGCAATAACATAGCTTTTCAATATTTATCAATCCTAACAATGGGAAATTAGTTTGGTTCATAGTTAGAGGACCACAAACTTATTTCCATTCTTAAGTTTCAGTAAAAGATTCAACTTTTTTTTGATGAAATGTGAATAAAGGCAAAAAAAACCCTGAACCACATTTTCTTTCATTCGTTTAATCCTGGTGTGAAAAGTGTGTGTAGACGGAAACGTTGTCTCCTCGTGCGGCCCAGTTAAACGTACCCCTAGCCCTGTCAAATCAAACACGCCTGGAAGAAGGTGGAAGGCTTCTCGGGTTATGCCAGATCGAACCTTCTGCCCAAACCGACAATCGCGACAGGTAATCAAAGAGTATCCTGAAATGATTCACAGTTTAGCCCTCGGTAAAGGAAGTTTTTTATTTATAAGAAGAATTAGAAAAGTCAGCATTTAGGACATTTTGAGATAACATATGAAGATGTTCCACAGCTTCTCTGACTGTGCCGCATCGTATTTGTGACCTAGAAAAGAGACAAGGCTCTCTAGAGACAAACTATAATTCACCGTTTAGCACGCTGTTCAAATTTCATCCGGACTGTGAAAGAATAGATTGAAAACATCTCGCTGAGGCTAGATTACCGTCATCAACAATGTCATTAAATATATGAAAGAAGACAATCTGTATCCCTGGGCTCCACTGTGATGATTTAGCGTTTGATTTGTTTTGCTTTTGTAATGGGGGGCGTCACTCTTCGACTCACCCTGACTGTGTGTAGTAAACATTAACCGAGCTTTCAGTTTTGCCATTTATGCAGGAAGATTTGGGCCTTAGCAAGCATGTGCTAAACCTGTATACAGTATTTAGGGGGAGCAAATGGTGGTTGTCATGGGAACTGGGCTTTACACCGAACAATTCAATTAAATTGGGAGAATCTTTATTGCTGTGGAGTGCAGACACGCTGTATTGTTGTAATCCGCACGTAGTTAATCTGTACAGAGCTGTACTGGGATGTTGATTATTTCCAGGAATTTCCCAGATCCCATTTTACGTCTTGGAATCTGGTCCTTTTTGAATGAGCCCTACCGGAGTCACTGACTTTATTCGTTTCCTAATATCTGTTGATGGCCTGCAGTCGGTAGGTTTAAGTTTCCCGCGTTATGAAAAAAATCTAAAATCTTGAAGTGTGCCAACATGTTTGTACGGAATCCCAGAAAGACAAGTGAGGGGGAAAAAAAGATCGAGGTTAAAACTGCTTGCGATAGTACGCCCTTTAAAAAAAGTTAGAGAAGTTCAGTCACCGCCTCAAATGCAATATCTAATTTTTTTTATTTGTTCAGTTCTAGCTCAGGATAACTTTTTCAAAGGGAGAATTAATGAATACATTTTGTGCATCATAATTAAATTTGGTTTTTATACTTTCATATCCACTCCATGATAAAACCAATTTTCCAATTAAATGAATCATGGAAATTAATGGTTTTAATACACCAGACACTCCTATTTAGGCGTGCATGCAAAGCAGGTCCAGACTCTCAACAAGTCATTGGTTTGCTTGTCTGTTTGTGAAGTGTGTCTGTCTCAGATAGACTGTATGCCTTGACCAGCCAGGCCCCCCCAAACTTTTCCCTGTCTAACGTGTGCAAGATCACCTTGGTAGTAGTTTAGGTTTAAAAAAATATATATTTTCAAGAAATGTGTCAGCATGGCATACAAATGAGCATTTATGGTGCCACATGATATATTTCTGATATTACAGCTTTCACGTTCCCAGAAACACAGTGTTAAACGGGGGATTGAGTACAAATTCAACCAGGAAACAAAGAATCCTGATTTCTGTCCTTTCTCTCCAGCTGTCGTCTGGCTGTTTGACTCACACACAGAGCAGCTCGCCAGTTTCTTCAAATCAGCCTTTTTACAGAGTAGTTATCTAATAGTTTCCTTGAACTGGGTCATCTTAAACTAAATCAAATCAGTGCGTTTTGATTTGCATTAATCTGCACCATATGCCTCATTTCAACCGTCCGACTGTAAATACGTGTTTCTCAAACTAAAGAACAACAAGAAGGAAAACAAAACGGTCTACCATGAAAATTACAGCTTGATTCATCATAGAAAGGTCTGCCATACAAATAAAAAAAAAAAATTCTGCATGAGGCAAAAAAGCCATTCCGGCCTGTTCAAGGATTAAACAGAGCTCCAGTACTAATGCAGAATCAATACCCCCCCCCCCCTAACGAACAGTTGTTGACTTTTGTACATTTGAAGGGAAAAGATTATATGACAGAGCATGTCGCACACCCTGTTTGATTGTGACTTAACGCAAGAGCGGCGGCGTAAAGGAGAGGCCACTCCATAAAGCGGTTGCTGTGGCAACTACGCCGACACCAGTGGGGATGGCGGGGGCGCTGTGGGGAGGGAGGGGGTTCTAATGGCATCATCCTCTTACAGTATTGATTCGCACACATCTGCATGGCGCTTTTAAACGACTTCTTTCTGTATCAACACGCACGCAGCCCCTCTCTCTCTCTCTCTCTCTCTCTCTCTCTCTCTCTCTCTCTCTCTCTCTCTCTCTCTCTCTCTCTCCGCCGGAGGGCAGCTGCACACAGATTTAGCTTGAGTCACGTGACAGCCTCATTACAGCTGTGCAAACATGTACGCTCCGAGTGCACGCATACGTCTCTCTGTTCACACAGAGCGCAGAAAAGCGTGCAGGGCGCCGTGTGTGTTGTGTCTGACCCAGTTTAAGCGAGATGCATCCCTGGGTGCTCTCTGTCGTCTCCTCTCCCTCTTGTCTTTCTGGTTCCTCGGATGCCTCGTTCCTCTCTTGTGTCTCTTCCTCTCTCTCTCTCTCCGCCGCCGCCACCATGATACTCTTCTCCTTTGTAATCACTGCGGTTCGTGACTGTGTCGACAAGATCTTAGAGGCGGTCGGAGGAGGAAGAGATACATCTTGCGCCGGCTTGCGAATCTGACTTTCTGAATGTGTACGTGTTTGTGTGTGAAGCCTTTTTTTTTTTTTTTTTTTTGTCAAGCAGGGATCAGGCTCTGTGAGGGGAGGACGTGACTCGGGGTGCCTTGGGACACGGAGCACAATGTGTCCGTGTGTTTGTTTAGAAGGGTCACACAGGGCCGTAATGGGCTACTCCGCCGGCTCGCTCGCTGTTCCCGTGGAAATGTGAGGCGTAATGGCTCTGTTGTTTTGCAGCACAGATGTGGCAGGTTCACAGCAAAAGGGTCAAAACGTGTGAAATTGTCGTCTGGGTTTGCGACAGAGACATTAGTGTATGCCGGCATGTTGCATCGGGCCGGCACGGGGTAGTTTCTGGTCCCTTTCTGCGTGTCCAAATGGAACACCCCAAATCCAAACCCCGGTTCTTCCCCCCGCCAGAGATACGCGGCATCCCCACAAAACCCTGGAAAGGTTGGACAATTGATGTTTAGCTGGAAAACCAAACTCAGGGTATGAAGGGTCCTCTGTCTTTTAAAGATGTTGGTTACTCCGAGTTTAGTGACTGTTGGGAGTATGATGCTCTTTTCGGTTTAACCAATCAAAGTTGTGAAATTTTACTTCTTATAAATAATACATTCAGAAAACATGGAGGGTTGAGTATTGTGATGGTGAAATCGATTGGGATTAACTGCTCGTTCCTCTCTTTCAGCTATTGCATTCTGGTCAAAAAAGATCGTTATCAGGTGTTTATATAAAAGACAGTGAAAGTCCTTCCGAGTGACCATCTATACTCCTCTGGCTACAACTATGTTTCTATGTATGGCGCCTCAGATATCAAAGGCAACCACATGCTGAAACCAAGCTTTCCTTTGCAATTGTGATACAGCCTACAACCAAACTGCAACAACGGTTGGGATTCTTTATGTTCTTCAGCTCTATTATTTATTGTCTGTAGAGTTAACAGTAAGGACTCATTCACACTTACATTAGGCAGTCATGCTAACAAGTGTTTCTCTTGCTTTCCAACGCGCGGTATAGTACGGATAATTCAAGCTAACAAAGTCACACTCCGAAGCAGGAATTTCCAACTAGTTTTGCCCTTTAAGACAATCCCAATTAAAAGTGTCTGGATGCATATATATATATAAGGATGCATGGCTTTAAGTAAATATGACCCCAACATCATCTTACTACTGTAGCAAAACATAATGCGGTTTTCATCTGACCCAGGCTGCCAGAGTATTTTAGCCTAAGTGTGACAACTTAGGGAAGCCATATTTTCTCACCATTCACAATACTGTCATGGCATCTACAGAAGAGCCATGCAAACGTTTGTAGCAAAGAGCTGTGAGTTTACATTGCTTATTCTCATGCTAGTGTCTGATCCGATGCTCTGGCTGACACTTCAGGATTTTGATTTCTGGAGCGACTGACACAGCGGGGGAGTTGGACCCATTTTTGATTAATCCAGCTAATTATTACTTAATTGATAGTAGCTCATAGATATGTATACATTAGTCAACTTGCAGCTCAAGATGCTCAGGCGATCAGTGGTTAAAGGCAAAGAAGACATAAACTGAGATGGCAACAGCAAAGCAAGAAGTCACTGACTCTGTCCATACCGTGGTACACTGAATTTTGCCTTTTCTTTGAGCATACATGCATTTGTACACAATTATGGTTGGTCATAAACTGCGTGTGCACTTTGAAGATGCAACAAGCTTCCCTGAAAGAGCTTCAATTCTTAATGTTTGTATCAGTAAAGATTGCTGTCAGCTCTGCCGACAAACAGTTTAAAAACCAGAAGTTTAACATAAACCTTACAAAAAGACATCAGATTGCCTCCACTGTCTGATATTTAACCAGATAAAATATTTTCTGTAGGTCAGTTAAGAATTGTGATTTTTTTTTTTAGATTATTTTATTACTTTCTCCCAAATTCAGAAGTTTCACTCCATCCTGATTACTATGGCTTTAAACAATTTGGAGACGGAAAGCTAATAATGCTAAAAAGTTTGAGAGTCAGCCAAACAAAGCTCTTTGGTTTAAGTGTCACTGCAATCAAACCCCTGATTTGTTACATGCCACACAGGGCAACAACAACCCATACGCATGTGCAACCCAGAGCAGAAAACTGCACTCCCTAGATCTGTGAAATGTGGGAGGTGGATGTGTGTACAGGAGAAACACTAAAAAACACAGATTTTTTTTTTTTAGATGTGGCTTTTTTTAATATGCTTATTAATCACATGCTGAAAAAATGTAAATTTAGCTTGAGTGGGGGAAAGGATTCAGCGTAAAACCATTCAAGTAGCAAAACGCACACATGTGTTGTTTAAAAAAAAAAAAAGATATGTGAGCAGTTTTTTGTTTCACTTTTATGACATGCCAGTCAATTAAAACACACTCAAGTCTCCTGATTAGTAGGTATATTGTGTCGGTATTGTTATACAGCCGGCTGAAACAAGATATTAGCACGCATTGCATAAAAGGTACTTTCCCTTGTTTTTTCCTCCTCACAGACATTAAATCATAATATTGAAAGAGATGATTGTTTTATTCTTTCTTCAAGATCAGAAGTTTACATACATGATGCATCAAGCATGTCGCTGGAGCAAAATCTGTCAACCCCAGAGTAAAAGCAAAGATGCTGGCTCAAGCTGGTAGGAGAACGTTATTATTCACAGTGAAATAATCCATATATGGACTGCATGATGAGGCTACCAGGGATTTATTAAGTAAAAGCATCTCACAATCTTGGCAGAGGAGAACAAGGACCAGGAAGCAAACATGAGCAGACCAGAACATGGTACGCTGGGACCTGACAATGGGTGTGGCAGGACGGGCTGACTAATATAGGAGAGGAGAGGAAAGGGACAGCAGGTGGAGGAGATTAACACAGGCGAAGAGTAAAGGTAATTTTGCTGAAGGAGAGCAAGAGAGCAAGGATCTGACAGAGACAGGAGGAAGCAGAATCTAATAGGAATACATAATAATGATCAATAAGATGGAATATCCTAACTAACAAACTGAGGACAGGCAAGCAGGGAAATAATGATCTAACAACCAAAATACTACTAAAATCATAATGAGCAGGAAAAAAACGACTAACACAAATCTAGAGATAATAACCAATACCAGAGAAGTGCAAAACACAAGCAATGAAAATCCAGGGGATTGTGACAGGAACACGTCACAAACTGGGTGGCATCTTGAAAACATCAGCCAGGAAGTTAAACCTTAGGCACAAATGGGTCCTACAAATGGACAATGACTCAAAGCAGAT